>NC_051178.1:170396121-170456823 GCF_013339695.2 Rhipicephalus sanguineus | reverse complement strand
TGCACCCACTTGCAGTGACATCACGGATTTTGATTGTGCCTACTCTACCCTAATTGACATTTTGGTACAAACAGACTAATACAGTGAACTCCAGTTAAGACGAATTCTCGGTTAAGCCGAACAACACCGGAACATTTGTTTGGTTTCCCATAGACTCAATGCAAAAAAAATCTGCTTAATAAGACTAACCACCTAACAGGTACTCTTCTGTTAAAACGAACTTTCGCAGTGACTGAAAACATTCGCGATTCTGCGCAACGAACATTGTATAGTCTTGGTGGAGCATTCAGATGAACAAACGAAAGCAAAAAAAGACAAAGCGCTTCCTGGCACAAAGAGGTGAAGCAAATCGCAATGCCAAGGGAGGGAACCAGATAGGCCAGGCATACTGGTTAACTGGATAAAGCTGGTATTTCCCCCACTCCAGCCTGTACATGTGTGTGTGTGTGTGTGTGTGTGTGTGTGTGTGTGTGTGTGTGTGTGTGTGTGTGTGTGTGTGTGTGTGTGTGTGTGTGTGTGTGTGTGTGTGTGTGTGTGTGTGTGTGTGTGTGTGTGTGTGTGTGTGTGTGTGTGTGTGTGTTGTGTGTGTGTGTGTGTGTGTGTGTGTGTGTGTGTGTGTGTGTGTGTGTGTGTGTGTGGTGTGTGTGTGTGTGTGTTGTGTGTGTTGTGTGTGTGTGTGTGTGTGTGTGTGTGTGTGTGTGTGTTGTGTGTGTGTGTGTGTGTGGTGTGTGTGGTGTGTGTGTGTGTGTGTGTGTGTGTGTGTGTGTGTGTGTGTGTGTGTTGTGTGTGTGTGTGTGTGTGTGTGTGTGTGTGTGTGTGTGTGTGTTGTGTGTGTGTGTGTGTGTGTGTGTGTGTGTGTGTGTGTGTGTGTGTGTGTGTGTGTGTGTGTGTGTGTGTGTGTGTGTGTGTGTGTGTGTGTGGTGTGTGTGTGTGTGTGTGTGTGTGTGTGTGTGTGTGTGTGTGTGTGTGTGTGTGTGTGTGTGTGTGTGTGTGTGTGTGTGTGTGTGTGGAGGAGGAGGGGGGGGATGCTAGTTTTATCATCAGCAAAGAAAGCAACAAAAAGAGTTGGGGATTTACTACTGGGAGCACCAAGCCATTGCGTCCTTCTGCATTCTCCACACATTCTTTGGTTCCCTAGTTGGAGTACCAAAGAACACACACAAAAAAAAAAGCCAAGCAAAAGCAACAATGGGAACAAAAAGTGCCTGTGCATTAGAATAGAGTACAAAACTGAAACCACGTTTACGGCACTAGCATTCCTGTTAGAGAGGTCAGATGCATTGACATCACTGTCACACAATGGCGGCCAAGCATATTTTGTGGTCAGTTTGCGTTGGAGTGTAGTATACACTATACTCTGGTACAAGTTAAGAAAAAAGTGCCTTTTCGCCGTCAAAGGACCCCCTCCAGCCAATGGCGCTGCCTTGTCATCGTGACGTCGCGGCCGACCTCTTTTTGCCTACAGGCAGCGCTTGGACCCAAGCTTCTATGAGCGCGTTCGTGCCGTAATGTTCTTCTGGAAGCCGTCATTTTGAGCGAAGATAATATTTTAGTTCAATTTCTTTTATTTCTCTGTTAGAATACAACGCGTAAAAGAGTTTATTGGTAAGCTGGAGCAGCAAATTTCAGCTTTATTGCCGACAAGTGAATTTCTGCTCTTCCAGGTTTTCCCTCAACCACTTGATTCTGGTTTTGCACCTTGCTGGCTTTCTTTTCCCGCCATGGAGTAACAAAGCGGTAATCGTTTGAGAGATTCTAAACCAGAAAGCTATCAGCTTTGCGGGCGCAATAAGCAGGGATCATCCACTAACGTCATGCGCTATGCACAACCATAATATTAACAACTTACTGGCGTATAAATGAGAAATAAACAAGAAGTTATCGCCACCTGTCGCAGTCACTGGTCTGACAACAGGTGTGTGAAGCAACGTACACCACAGACGCAGGAGGTACAAAATGGCAAAACGCACAACAGTTCACGCTCAAGACAAAGCACCCGCAGAGGATGATGACCGCTTTGTATCACACAGGGTATTGAAGTGCTGATCAACAGTGCAAATATCAGCGGCCATTTCCAGGCAGCGCAGAGCGCTTACGCAGCAAATGAAACACCACGGCGATTGCTGTTACCGAACACTGCACACAACACACAAAGAAGGCTCTTCTTGAAATTCAAATTGGGTTGAATGGCACCAAAGTCAACTTGCGAGAATGCAATCTCACTGATGACGCCGATGGATTGCCGCGAGCAGCAGAGGTGGCCATTTTCTTTGAGGTCCATAAGCACGAAAGAACACGTTTTCTTTTTTACTTGCACCCGAGTATAGTACGCATGGACTCGTGTGCGTTTTATGTTCCCAGTAAAATGCAAATTGTGATGCATCATTTTGATTATGAAAGTGCATGACAAAGGAAGGGTATTTGCACACTGCATATAGCTGCGTCATGTATGTTTCGTGCACGCAAGGCTTGTGACCATGAGTTGCGTGAAGGAAGATCTTCAGCTGCACGTCGATCAGGAAAAGTTACTATGGGCCAAAAACGAGAAATATCGGACCTCAAAGGAAGGCTTGCAGACTTTCTTAAGCAACTCAGTGTATATTGGTTTTGCCAAGATAACAGCACGTGATCGAGACGTATCCAGAAGTGATGAGAGCCAGCGAAACAGGCTCACGGAAGAAAATGAATGGCCAGGAGAATAAATCTTCCATTCTTTGAAGGAAAATTGTGCTTATCTCTTCCCCCATTTTTTTTTTTTCTAATTGTCAACGTAGGGGCGTGGTACAGTTTTATCGTCAAAATATTGTAGCAATAGGTAGTATTCATGTGCATTTTTATTTTGAACCCACAAAATCAGCGGCACGTTAGATTTGTGTATATACGGTACTTGAAGGCACAGTTTTTATCAAGGTGAGCCAAACAAATGCTTTTTCTCGTCATTTTCCCCCCTTTTCTAAGTCTACTTCATTCAGTGTTTTCAGCTAACATATTTAGATGCACTTGGCACATTAGCATGTCTTTTTTTGGGCACTTCTGATAAGCCGTACTCCTGATAAGACGAACACACGCGGTCCCTTCGAGTTCGTCTACTGCACATATTCTAAAAGAGCCAACAGCTTAACTAAATGTGCATAATGAATGTCTACTGCACCACAAGTGCCCAAAAGCAGAAAAACTGAAGTGACAGACTGTCACAACGATGTGCTGAAGGTAGGGCCACAGCACAAGATATAATTCACATAGGCAGACATAACAGAAGGGATCTCAAAGGCTGTAGCAATAAGAATCTTTTACACTGACCCTGTGGGCTCTCTGCTGCATGTGATGGAATAATAGCACTTGGCTTGTGTGTCCATGGCACCATAATGAACATAGCGACCAGCACACATGCCACACTAGCCAACTATGGTGTTCAGACTTTCTCAGTTTCTCAAGGGCGCAGCCTAAGACCCACAAGTGAATTGGTTAGAGCATGAATGAGTAAGAAATGGCTCTGCTTCTTACACACCTCTTCCACAGAAAGTCCCTTGGTGGGCACCTTGGCAGCACCAGGCGTCTCAGCCGCACTACTCTCCCCCTCCTTCTGGTAGGGCAGGTCACTTTCAGCCGAACTTTCTTGGCCTCGCTTTCGGTTGAGGCTGGTTCCTTGGCTGTAGGCGTGACAACAGTCTTTTGTGGCGTGGCAGCGGGAGCAGCAACGCCTGTGGACTGTGCACCGAGGCTGCCAGCTTCCAGGCTTATCTTTGCAGCTGCCGGCGGTTCTTTCGTGACAGGCGTGGCCAGCAGCTCCTCTTCGCTAGCGAGAACATCTCCATTGTTGGCCTTGCCCTCTGTGGGAAGCAGCAGGCTCTCTTCTAGGAGAGCTTCGTCATCATTCACGTCCACACCTTGATCCAGACTCTCTGCAAACAAGTGGGAAAATGTAAGAACACACACACACTGAGCCCACCGAAGTGAAAGCAAATGCTTAATGTTTCAAATAACGATTAGCATGGAGCTGTTCCTCTAAAACTGAGTTCCCTTGTAGTTGCACTGCTGAATGAGGTCTCCTGTCAAAGAATGTTCCCATCTGAACCCTCCTGAAAGCAGAAAACTGGGCAAGTTGGTACGGATTCATCATTACCAGACAGCGTGAACCCAAGATGGGGACACAGGGGAGAACACAAGAGAAGCACTTGAGCGCATGCTCTCTGGTAATGATGAATCCGTACCAGCTTGCCCAGTTTTACTGCTTTCATGCGTGCAATTTCTACAGCACTTGTGTACTGCTCTCCCCTGTGTCTCCGTCTCGTGTGCGCACTCTCCAGTAGTGATGAACTCTCCCAATTTCAGAGCAAAAACAAAGACAACCATTCAAATGCCTAATTAACGTTTTGTATGAAGGTTAGCGCAGAATTGTTCCCTCGAATTGCATTCGCTCGTACTGTCCTTTTAAACACTCCAGCTGGAGAGCCCTCCCCTCTGAATCCCCTCGATTTCAGAGCGAAAACAGACAATTTAGAACCATCACTGCACGACAGGTGTTCCCTCTAAGAGCAGTCTTTATCTACACAGAGTCAACACTCAATGGTATCAGAACAAATGGTTCGTGGGTAGTTATTAAGACAGCTGTACATGAGAAGAATCTTAAACATGTACAGTGCAATGAAATCGATCTGTTCGAAAGCTGTGAACTACCGGCACAAGGATGAAATGGGAGACAGGTGCAGGTGTTGCCAATGGGTGAACATCAGACAATGACGCCACTGCTTTCTTAGCAATGTCTACCTTGGTGCAGAGAGTGCTCAGCTTACCTATGCCAAAAGTTTTAGTAATGCTAGCACCACAAAACCAAGTGGACGTTTCCTGACAGCTTGGAATTGAAAGGTGCACACTAACAGCCATGCACGAAAGTGCATGTTCACAGCTGCCGACCTATGAACACTAAAATTCGTAAAATCCTTACAAACATGGAGGTATAATTTACCTTTAGATTTTTCCCTGAGCACACTACTTTTGCGAGATACACGCTCACTCAACAATAGTTCACTTCTGCAAGCAGAACACAAGCAGCCATCAATCTAATGATAGTTAACTTTTACACACAGCACATGAGCAGCCCAATATCTAGAGCTTCAGGTGAAGCCAAGCGACACGTGCACTGTATCATCAGCATCCCTGTTATTGCCGAATATGCCTACTTAAATGAACTTATCTGAAAAAGTACTATGGATGAGTTGTTACAAAAGAGAATGTGAGCTTGTGGAAGCATTTCATATAAAGAAGGAGAAAAGTATCAGTGACATATTGTTGGTTTCTATGCGAAAGTAAAATGCGCTTTCTTAGCAATTGCCTATATGCATGTGACATTACTCTGTGCTCACTTCACACACGGGTAAAAATGGATATTATATATGTGTGCATATATACACACACATACCATACGCACTGCATCAAATAAAACTTGACCGCACAGCGCACGTCCTTTCTACTTTCTTCACCCATGTCCCAGTTTGTGCTCCTATACTTATGTGAATAAATTTGCTCAAGGAAAATGCTCTCTGGGTTGTGAAGGCACACTGACCTTCCCTTTTGTTTTTTTGCTGCATGCACGTCAGCAGGCTTGCAACACTCCAGCTTTCAAGACTTTAATACATTTGTGGACAGAATATGTTTTTTTCGTAAGATTAATTGCAACATATGCAAGATCATAGAAAGACTTGGTTCTGGTTGGTTTTAATGGTGCATAAGCAACTTAGGCTATCATGCACAAAACGCATGGAAATAATTCTCTTAAAAATGTTGGAATGCCTTGAGTCCTTGTCTGGGCAAGGGCCCCCGAGGATGCCAACAGGTTAAAAAGACCTCGATCTTCTCAACAGTGAGAAGCTAAAATTAATTAGAGCGGCACAGGGTTCGTGGGTAGTTATTAAGACAGCTGTACATGAGAAGAATCTTCAACATGTACAGTGCAATGAAATCGATCTGTTCGAAAGCTGTGAACTACCGGAACAAGGATGAAATAATTTACAGTTTGTCTAGAATACCTGCTCTTCTTAGGAAGCTAAAAACATATGAATTATTGACCAGCGCGTGTTCGCTTAAGAGTAATGCAGGATGAAGAGGTAGATGTTCACTGTAAAATACGACATACTTGCCAAGTTCAAGCAATCTGAATCTGGGAGATTTCCAAAACGGGGGTAGGCGAGGGGGAGTCCCAATCTCCGAACAACCCTGTATGCGTAAACATTGGCGTTGCAGGTCTTATAATGGTTTAGAGTGGCCAAACGAACAACACAGGCTGCCTCGAAAGCGCGCGTCAAAGCTTCGCTTGAGGCTAACTAAAAACTAAGTGCCAGAGTCTGCTCCACCATAGTCATAAGCGAAGATCGACAGGAACGCCGAAACACTTCGTGCCTTTTTTACGACAGAATGGCCGGCAGTTGGGCATGTTGTTCGTGATCCAGTTACAAGATTATTGCCTTTAATCTATGGCTGAATTAGCCGCGTACATTCGGAATTCGGAGCTCGTAGTCGCTATCGATGATCGCGTCGATAGCAACCGCGGTTTTCGTGCGTGGCAGTTGCGGCAAAAAGTAGTTCTGTTTTCAATCCACATGCGCTGGCCGCGCATGTGCCTTCAAAACAATGTTTGTTGCTATCTATGATAGCATCTGCCGCGGTTTTGTTCACAGCGTCACTGACTGGGTGAGCGTTGGACGGGCATGCATTTTCGGAGTTCCGTCACTTTCATCGTCGCCATACATGGTAGTGTCAAGAGCAACCGCGGTTTTGTCTACAGAACTTGTGGCAAACGATACCAAAGTTCTGACAGTGTGTGCACTGGTCGCGTGCGTACTTTGAAGCTTCCAGCATGCTGCTATCAGCCACCGCTCAAGGGTTTCTGTACCAAAGTTCGTATCATCCACTGCAATGCGGAAAAGAGTTCAGTACACCCGAATTTCGCCCACTAGACACAGTGGAATTCGGCTGGGGAATTTCACCAATTCGTATCAGCAGGTTTCGTATCACCGAGATTCTACTGTACATTTACATCAGCACATCCTAAATTGGTTTACATAATGCTATACGCAATTGGTTCGCAAAAAGCCTGGATCAGATTAGGTTTGATTTTTGTCAATGTGGCCAGATCACGCACAGAAATTTCAATTTCTGGGAGATTTTTCTGCCAACCGTGTAAACGTAAGAAATGGTCGAAATCCGGGAGTCTCCCAGAAAATGCGGGAGACTTGGCAGGTATGACGATGATGATGATGATGCAAACTTTATTGGGGTCCAGAGAAGAGGCAGGGGAGAATGATACAGTGAAATGATTTTTCGTAGTTCTTCCAGTTTAGTGCACGAGAGTAAAATATGGATTACTGATAGCCCACCTCCACATCTCTCACCCAGGGGTTTGTCTTCTTTTGCTAGTAAGAAATTATGTGTGTCCAATGCATAAGCGACATAAAACGACTTCTATGAAACATTCTTGGTGAGACCACGACTTCCATTCTTTTATGGTGGGTTTTACGAGGTGGAGCTTATTCTTTGCTTCTAACTAGCCCCTAGACTGCCATTTATCTCCTAGTTTTCGGTGCGCTAACTTTATGAAGTCTTTGTAGAAAGAGCCTGAAGTAGCAAGTATTCATGAACATAGTGATCGAGTTCAAGTTTGCAGAGTATGTATACTGCACCTTGCAGTTCAGAATGTTTACTTCTAGCACTGACTAGTAGCTGACACTGAAATGCACTAACAAGTTTCCTGTTCAATGAAAAAAAAAAAAAGATTTTAATACAGATGTTTGCCAGGTGAAAACGAAAGCAGATGATCGATATGCAAAAGCAATGCTAGGCACAATTTATTGGAAGACAGCGCAGGCCTATTTCAAGCTCTACACAGCACCCGCATGCTCGAATGAAGGCTACCATCGGGAAGTACCGATAGCAAAAATTTCCCAAGGGAAAAAGTACCATCAACTCAGAAAATGTGCCACCGCGGTGGCTTAGTGGTTACGATGCTCAGCTGCTGACTCTAAAGATGGAGGTTCGATACCGGCCACGGTGGCTGCATTTTGATTGAGGCGAAATGCTGGAGGCCCGTGTACTGTGCAATGCCAGTGCATGTTAAAGAACCTCAGATGGTCGAAATTATTCAGAGCCTCCCACTACAATGTCTCTCGTAGCCCGAGTCCTTTTGAGACAAACCCCATAAACCAACCAAACAACTCTGAAAATGCTGCTGTTGCTTCGCCGGTTTCAGGGTATAAGGAACAAGCTCTCCAGAGCTCTTTACATTTAGAAATAAGGCAATCACTAGCGAGAGTAGCACTTGCACATGACAAAGTGTCCGAACTGGCTGCGAGCAGATCACCTAAAGAGCTCTACAAGAGCATGCTTTTTTTACGTAACGGAGTTGCCTGTGCCATGAAAATTCACGATGCGCATCCACCTACAAGTGGAGGTGTTCATGTCGTGGCATAGTAGACTTGCAGCATAGCTTCTAATAGTGCACAGGCTATCTATTGCCAAAGCTACAGGTTCAGTACGAACTAGCCTGGTAGCAGTGCTTGTTAAATCTCAGCACGCTCACCTGCATTACCACAATGCTATTGCTCAACTTAGTTTTTCAAGTACTTAACAAAAGCTTACTTACAGGGAGAAAAAAAAAGTTCCTGTTCAGTTTTTGTCCTGCCTTTGTTCTTTCAAATCGAAGCACTAAACGCTAGTAAGTGGCTCACAATTTCCTGAACCTACATATATACCTGAACTGGGGTGAAACTAGTGGGTAGGACTTAAGCGTCCCAGTGTTTGCACGATTCCTTTACCATGATACCTTATTGACACGCACAACCAACTTTTAATCTTGCTGTTTTTGTGCACCAGAAATATACTGCTGTCGCATCAATTGTGCCAAGCCTGCTAGACGTGAGGCTGAGCCTACCAAGAAAAATATTAACCCAGAAAACTCGAGCATGACATAATGGGCACTATACTGACAAAGAATTTTATTGTGTCCATCACGTTATTTCAGACAACCTGTTTAAAGTGCAAGTGTACAAAACTTTAGCGAGTCAAAGGGACAGGTTGTTTACTTGCCGATATAAACGAAGGTCCACTGGAATCTGCACACTTCCACAATTATGTTCGAATGTAGGTGTAACTTGAACATGTGGATGTCAAAGATTACTACTGTAGCTGAAGCTAATGACTATCATTTTAACATACGGCTGCTCCTGACCTGTCATGACACACATCGGACAAAATTTAAGCACAAGCTCTCAAGCAAAGCATAAATGGATGTGACGTAAAATCACGTGATCAAGGTATTATAGAGCTCTCTTGCACAATAAAACAATCCTAATCCAGGATAGAAGCCTCCACAAACTTACTAAACAAAGCAGTACTGATTACGTCGCTACTTAATTTGTCGCCAAGTTTACGATGAACCGCCGCCCCCTTTAAAAGACGATATTAGCTACTTCGGCGACAGGCCAGTTAAAAATTGGAATGTGTAATTCAAAACAGTTTCTCGTACAACACTCCGCAAAACTTCAAATTCCGTAAGACGCGAGTTTACCGTCAATGCGTTTTAGTTTGCTTTGTTCACTCGTTCTATTACAAACAGCTGAGCCGGTCACGAATCCTCATTCCGCGTCGTTGCCTCTCAAAGAACGCACATTTGAGGCCACGACTGCGACACGTGGTCAAAGATAGCAGGGGGCAGGCTGGACAGCTGTTGGTACCATTCGGGAAGTAGGTGCCGTTCGTGCAGGCGGGACGAAGCGACCGCACAACGAAAAATCGCAACATTCTGAGCCGCAGAAAACCGCGACAACTCGATATATTACGAATAAAAAGGTTGATAAATCGCACCGTGAACTTACCATCAAGCTGCACGTCGCTCATATCTGCTGAAAACAAGGCAGAAATACGGCAGTTAGCAATCTGGCCAGAAAATGGGACAATATCCGTGCAGTGCTTATGGAGGTAGCGATACCTTTGGGCAACCCGAGAGCGGCTTCAAGGCGCTCAGTGAGTTCACTCTTGTTTCCCGCAGTGGAAAGGCCCCTGGCCTTGAGTTCTTTCTTTAGGTCGGCGACCTGCGATAACAACACGGAAAAACACACAGCTTCCTCTGTGAACGTGCACAAATATTCAAAAAAAGCAACGGTTAACCCTGTGAAAATGAAGCCAACTTCGGTGTTCATGGGGCGCGCCATTTATGGGAGTTCCATGCTACGCCATACTCACAGAGGAAGCGATAATCTTGCCTTTAGTTAATATCATAAGCGTAGAAGGAAACGTGAAATTTTCACGAACTTACCTTCATATTACGAATTGATTCCGCATCTACTACGTCCACGCTGTCCGCCATGGTAAACAATTTCTTTTATTTATCTCTCTCTACCCTTGTTGCCGGCACAATTATTGAAATCGTTAGATGCCGCACTCGCGCCACGCGCGGTCATAATCCCCGAGTAGCAAATACAGATCTCGAAGGCTATGCCTTTGTGCACTGCAAGAGCCTGAGGAGAAAAAAATTTACGCCATGAACGACATGTTTTCAACACCCTTTTCTTAAATACCTAATGAAACTGCGCGCATTATAGCTTATTAAAAATAGTTAGGTGTAAGCGATGTAATGTAGCATTAATCCACTTTAATTTGTAAATCCTATTTTTTTGTTCATGTTAACGTGTATTGCTGCTTTTGGCTTACAACATGCATGTAGTCTGGGAACGTGGCAAGCCGCGCGCGCGCGCGCTTTTAATCTGTTTAAGAAGCGCATCGTGTGGTGTTCTTTCAGCTATTTCAGCAAGCTGGAGTTTCGATGGTGAGATGTGTTCAGTGATCTCGGCTCTTTTCAGACACGCAGATAGATAGACGACAACGCTGCAATTGAGCCAGTGCGTTTTCTCGTAAAAAAATGGCTTCCGGCAAGGATGTGTCCGGCGACTGCCTGCAACCGACACTCGACCCCATCAAGATCGACTGGCTCGACCTTTCGTCGTTCGGCTATCCCGACTCGCTCGGTCTGAGCGCGCTTCCCGGCTGCAGGTTCAAGGAAACGTGGAGGGACGTCGCGCGAGACGTCGAGTACCTCAAGCTGGAGGACATCAGCGACGTGTTCGTGCTGTGCACTCGGGGCGAGCTGTCGCTTTACCGGGTGCCGACTCTGCTCGCCGAGTACGAGAACCACGGAATGACGGTGCACCACTACCCCGTGCTGGACGGCATGCCTCCCGCCATCGGCCAAACGCTGGACATTCTGCGCGAAATCGGCGAGACCATTCAAGAGGGGAAACGAGCGCTCGTCCACTGCTTCGGGGGCCTTGGACGCACGGGCGTAGTCGCCGCCTGCCTTCTCCTCAACTTGGACGACAACATGGCGCCCGAGCACGCCGTTCGCAAAGTGCAAGAGCTGCGAGGCAAACGCGCCATACAGACAGTGAAGCAGTACAACTTTATTCACGACTTCAGGCAGGCTCGAGACGAGTACCTGAAAACGACTAGCAGCAGCGAGAACACATAGATGTTTTAGCAGGAAGGGGCTCAGCCAGGGTACACAACTACAGCCTTTAACCAAATTGGATGAAGACACGTGAGCGTTACATCCCTGTTACCACGTGTGTCTGCCTCTTGTGCTACTCCGCACAAAATCTGTAATGTAAATAACGGGACAGGCAGTATTGTGCACAACATGGGGTTAGTAGATTAACACTGTCTGGGAATGCATTTTTTGCAATTATTTTAACGACGAGAATGTGCCAGAGTACTCTGCCTGTACTGAGGGACGCCAACTGCCATGTTCTCTCAGTCGTAAAAATGGGGACTGTTCAAGGCAGAGACTATGAAGGTCGTTCGGCAAGCTAGTGAAAGAATTATACGAGTGACCTGAGCCACACAAACTGTGGAGACTTATAATGTTCGTGAAGCATACATTTTTAAGACCGGTGAAAATATTCAAGAATGAAATGTTTGTTCTGTTTTGCTAACTGAATAAATTTGCCTGTAACATGTTTAACAAAGTGAAGTTTTGCAGTTTGTATAAGTGTACAATGTAACCTTTGGGTGAGAGTTGCACACGTGTGAATAACAAAATTGCTGGAGCACCAAAAAACAGTCTTTATTTCTATACATCAAACATGAAGGGGCTCGCAGCTTAACAAGAAGAACTTCAATATTTTACAAAGAACGCACTATTTCTTCGCTGCAGAGTAGACACCCACTGTGACCAGCTCCTTCTGTTGTATCATGATGTCCCTGCACAAAAACAAAGGACAGATTTACCCTTCAAATCTCTCAGGCTCTACAAACCAGGCCCTCTTTGGTGCTACCTTCACAGTGTGCAAATAATTGGGCATTTTACGATATTCATGAATGCAAAGTTGCAAACATCACTCATTTTGCTTACATAGAAAACACTTAGTGCTTTTTGTTTGAAAGTGTAACATTAGTGCCGAAATTCAGGGACACTTCGACAGCACCAACTGGCTAGTTTAATTCAAATTATGAAAAACTGTAGTCAAGGAGAGGCAGCAGTTATAAAAACAAAAGCTGTTGCAGGGCCCGGCATATAAGATTGTCGTCTTCAATTCTCGTGCTTACTTGTGCCTCAATCTCAATGATACGCGGCACAATGGTGAACAGGAAAAAAAAAGCAACGGGAATATGTTTTCGTGGCTCTGGACATCTAACACAATTCAACTAGTGAATGGGCAAATACGAAGTGAAACTTGTCACACAGTAGTGAGACCAATGTAGTGAGAGTTTGGCAAAAAGTAAAGCTACATTCTGTCAATCGTACTCCATCTTAACAAATGAGAGAAGATAGATATAAGCTGCATCTAGTATGTACAAAAGATAAGACACCTACACTGTGCAGAAGCGTTAGAAGCAGCTCAAAACCACTAAGAGAACATACAAAATATCCAGCTTTTAGTTTCTTGACTGATGGTAGGGTCTGCTTGCCACTCAATTATCCATACTGCAGCAAATCATCTCTTAAAGCGCACAATTTCTCTCTTACAGCAAAGTTTGCTATGCCTTCCTTCCTGAAGTTTGGCTAATCTACTCATTGGTTTCTCACTGAGCGATTTTTTAGCGACCCAGTTCCTGGAAAGAAACTTCGAGGACGCTTGAGCTTTGCCTTCAATAGTAGAATGCAATAGTGTAATCGCACCCCGTTTGCAACGCCTTCTCGGTCACTAGGCTGGCTTCGTTTCTTGGTGGACACCTCAACCGTGCCACAAGGAAAGGAACGTCAGTACCCGTAACATTGGCCATTCCAAACTTTCTTAGAATGTCTACTAGCAAGCACTGTTGTGAAGTACCCCCTATGCCGAAATTGTTCCTTCTGCGTAGTGGCGATGTGCCCAATACGCGTCCAGTAAGGCAACTTGTGCACCTGCACACTTCATTAGTACTGTTGATCACGATGATGATTAATTATGCTTGAACACTTTGTAATGGATGTGCCTTTAAACCACCCACTCGTTGCGCAACTTGCACATTTTCAAGACTGGTTCAATTCTACGTTTCTGCCATGCAATATCATATGAATTAAGAAGGACTCCTCCTGCTACATGCCATTTGTATAAGGCTTTTTTTCGGTACAGTTTCAAGCACTGGTGTGGCTCTGTGGTAGAACATCTCCTTGCCATGCAGAAGGCCTGGATTCGATTCCCACTCGAACTGCAGATTTTTTATTTATTTAATTGCATCTATCTCGCTTTTTCGTTCATGGACAACGCTGATTTTTCACTCACAACCAACTACACCGACACTGGAATTTCAGCGAAACAAACTCTTTAACGCTACTGCGTTAGTACTGCAAGAGGAAAGTGAGCGAACGTCAGAGATGGGGTAATTTGCGATTGTGTAGTTGGGGCCTCGGAGTTGAGGAGGGAAGGTGTGTATGCAAAACATAATGGAGGAAGTGCACTGTTGTTTAGCATTTAATTACTCGCTTCATGAAACCTTCACTTCACAATGATTCGGCAGATTTCTTTTCCCTTTTTTTTGTTCCACAAACATGTAGTGTTTGTGTGGGCAAAAAGTCATGTGCAGGTACGGAAAAAAGATGCAAAAAGACAATCTTTTCTTAGCTTCCCTGCTTTGCATTAGACATGCATAATATCGACATCTTACTGGTTTAGGTGTGGGGTCCAATTAGCAAAAATGTTTCCACACCGCAGCACAACGTCCTGCTTTGCTCTGCATGTGCGTTAAAAAAAGTGCCGATTTGATTTCTTGTCTTTCTTCTCATGTTAAGTGGGGTTTAAACCCTGGAAGCACTTGGGAAATGTACTGGAAAGCGTAAGAGCATATTTAATAGTACAACTAAACACCACAGAGTGTTCCATAAATAACAGTTGTTAGAAGTGCTCACATTTGTGCAACTGTGTACCTTACTCCATGTCCAAAATAGCACAGCTCATGTAAGGTAAGAGCTTACTATTATACATTTATGCAGTCCATATTTCCTCAAGTGTTGAGAACCAAAGCCAACAAAAAAGTGCAAATGAAATATAAAACATGCAAAATGGAGCAAAAAAGCAGGGGCCCTCCATTTCTCTTTAAAATATGTTTCTCAGATGAAGATGCCACCTAACTATTACATTACATTCAGTAATGTACAGCATCTCGCTGCCACTTTGGATCACTGCAGTACTGTGCAATGAAAACAAGTTCTGATACAACACTGTGCACCTCAAGTACACTGCCCATGTCTGCGTGTCTTCTACGTGAGTGTGCCTTTCCCTGAATTTAAGAAATGATCAGCTAAAGTGTTCCAAAGAGGAACCCTGTGCTCCCTATAATAAGTGAGAGCTGAGCTAGTTGGTAGGTATTCATGTTAAAGAGACAGGGCGTGCAAACACTGGACACAAGAGAGAAGTCAAGACACCACATTGTGGTGTCTTGACTTCTCTTTTGCGCCAGTGTTCGCACGCCCTGTCTCTTTAACGTGCTCCCTATGTTTCTCACATCGGTGGACCCTACCATTCCATACAAAATTTGCACTTTCCGCAAAACCATGGCAGCAAATAAGCTTGGCAAGATGCAAACCAGTGGCACTTACAGTGAATCAGATTCGAGGTGTATGGTGGGAGTCGTGTCGCACGATGGGTCAATTTCCTTGGCCAAACTGGCTAACGTTGCAATCACCCCGGCCGATTTGAGCTGCACTGGTCCCGAACCTGAAGGCGACGCAGGATTCGAGACGTTAATCAAGTTGTGAAAAATGCGCTTGACGGTGACATCACACGCATTCACGCCATGAAGAAGCAAGTGGAAATCAATGCAGGTTTTCATCCCCACGCGTGTACACTCCATCGGGACAATTTAAGAGTTAACACTTACTGTGCAGTGCCAAGCCATGTCTGTCGGCGCAGATTATTCCAACTGCTCCAGTCTCAACGCTAGAAAGAACAAACAAAATCAATTCCGCATTCTTATCTGCTAGTAGTATACATCAAAGTAAACACACTGCGTGAAATGCAGTCGCAGCACTCAAGTAGAGTTACCGTATGTGGCACCCTGGAGCCATATACAGTAAATCCAAGCTAAGGCATCGTTCACGATAACGGATCATCTCGTATTTCGTTTGCTGTACGCGAAAATAGCGAGAACGAGGTGCTACTTACACCTCTTCCAAGCACTTAGCGAGCGGAGCTTCCATGTTGTCAAACAGAGGTGGGCAAGATATGTTACTTCGTAGGGAATGTATCCGTGCGCACGTTTATCGACAGGCGATGTTCGTATTTCGACCGTACGTAATATGAATGTCCGCGAAAAGACCCTCAAGTCTCAACACACCCACAACCACACCACCACACAGATGTTGGATGTTTTGGCAGCGCGGGCAGCACCTCTGTTTTGTCACATGACACACAACTTGAATCATCTGTGGACAAATAAGTGCACACTTCCCCGAGCGGGAGTGGTAGGCAGCGCTGTTTTGTCGTGGTCACTATTATTTAGTTAGCTAAAGTTTTTCTTTGTGTACAGTGACAGTTCGTGTAATAGCTTTACCATTTTTATCGCAAAAACTTGCAAAGTAATCAACTTTTGTCGATGGTTGTCCAAAAGTATCTATAAACGCTGGGTTGTCCAACTTTGACTTCCAAGATTTTAGACCGTCGCTCGTCATGGAGGCACAAAATGCTCAAAACCCTTTTGAAACGGTTTTCTGATGCAACCAAGCAAAATCATTTTAATTCAGTTTACTTTCTCTTTCTACCGTTCTTTTTTTTAAGGGCGTAAACCTCACATGCAAAAATTGACTGTCGGCGTCAACACGAGTGATAAAAAAACACCACTTGGTGACGTCATCATGACGTCACAAGTTGTTAGAATTTGTGACGTCATCACATGATATCGTAGCTCGGTCAAAGGTGGGCTTGTCATGGAAACTGTGCAAAACAACGTTAGGTGCAGAAAGCTTTCAAAGGGGGAGGATCAGTACATCGACTGAGAAAAAAAAGATGGCTTGTGCCTTCGAGTTGTGTAAGGTGAATGCATAAAGGGACCCTTGGGAGTTTTCTTGCTTTCCCTATCTCCAGTACTCGCAGGGGAGAAGCCCGCTGAAGAGTGTGCTGATTTACCACACTTCTCTTTCACTCTTGCAACCTTTCCCAACGTGTAGGGTAGCAATTTCAACTTGTGTTTCCCTGTTGTTATCTCTATCTCTCTTCGCTGTGAAAATCATCTTTAGCATGCAGGGCTAAAAGTCAGAGAGAATCAGAGCTGTGGTGTTTGTAGGAATAGACTGAGCCAGTGCATGATTATGCACATTATAGCAAATTATTTAGGGCACTCTGGTGCTCCGTTTTATTTTTTCAATAATGTATGGGGTTTTGACTGACTTACCTCTTGCCTTCTAAGCCGTACAGAATTATAATCATCAGAACATCTTAAATAATTTATTGATAGAAATCGTTGCAGATGATGTATACAAATCATGACATCCACAAAACATGCTCACCACTGCTCACCATTTTTTTTTATGACAAACCACCATGTATGTCCTTATCGCCATATACGCAACGTCAGATTTCGCTCTGTCAAATGGCATTGCGAAAATGTGTTTCAATGAAGTCATTACTGTCAAGTTAACTAAGATAGTATTTTGTAAATGTATCAACTTTGTACTTGTACTAAATGTCATTTTATAATGTGCAAGAAGTACGCTGAATGGCTTCAAAGGACTGAAATATTTCTCAGTTTTCCTTTAGGCTATATTTTAGTCACTATGTGCAAAAAGCATTTTGTAGAACTCTTGAGGTATCGGGCATTCTTCCAAAGTGTAACAAATGGACTTTCTGGATAATTAACATTTATAGGCTTTCAATAATATTTATTTTATATCACTAGACTAAAACCTTTTCTTAATTAATGCTTTAATAATGATTTATGTTAGTTTAGGGCATGCAAATATTACAAATTTATAACATGAATTCAATAACCCTTGCTATTTCATTAATGTAATGAGCAACTTTTTTTCCTGTATAACGTCAGCAAGTATTGTTTACACGTACACGGAAGAAGGTTAAATTTTAAAGCCCTTATTTCTTGATGTCTATGTACAGTTTAAAAACTTGCCAATTTGAAAACCTATGTACTTGCGCTACCATGGAAGATGCTGAAGGGACACACACACTTTCCATTATCCACACCCTGCACAAACTGTGAAATGTACAGCATTTCATGCCACTCCTGTGTCCTATTTTTATTGGTTATTGTCTTGTCTAGTGGAATGATTTTGCTATCTCACATGGTGCCAGCGAGCAAAAACTTTGTTTTCTTTTGAATGCGTGAGGCAATGACCAACAGTGGCACTGAATTTCCTTGATCAAAAGCTGAGAATTGATTGCAGACATCATGAGCTATATGACAAAGGATTCTTTACATCTTCTTCAGCTGTGTTATCTGTATTTGTGGATGAAACTTGCTTTCGTCGGTTCTGTCCACTGGTGGTTAAGAAACGGCAAGACACATCAAGCTTTGGATGAATTAAATCTCCTGCATATTCATCATCTCTTCATTTGCATTTGCTGCAGATGATGACATTGCTGAAGGCGCTACAATGTTCAACGGGTCATTCAGCGTGCCATGTTCCAGTAGCACCTTAACTGCACAATTTTTATTTGCTTGAAATAAACACAACAAATGATAAATTGTGTGCTTACTTTAAGCCAGACAGTTAATTGATTCTTTTTATGCAAGAAATAATGTGACAATGACTTGAGAACAAACATTTAATTATGCTCTAATTAGTATGATTAATAAAATGCGCAAATCAACACGACATTACCTTCTTTCTTTGCAAAATAATTCTGAGTGCTTGGAATAAACCAGTGTAAGTTTGACCCACCCAATTTGACAGTCGATAATATAACTGTTGCCTGAAGAGGATATTAACAAAGAAGTGATCTGTTGTATTGAGTAAAGCATAAAATATTTCGAAGACCTTGAGTACATCAATGTAAATGTGTTTGACTGTAGTATTTCCTTCATAATTTTCCAATGCGAATATTCTTGGCAATTTAACCTGAGAGCAAAGCACTGAATATCATAACAAGGTTTACTGTTGCACTAGGTTGCTTCAAGAAGCTGGTGATGATGAGTGCCATTGCCTGCATTGCAGGCATTGAATTTCAGGTGAAACAGATGTAAACATTGTCGGATTCTTCAATTCCAGTGATGAAGCATTACATGCAGATATTCGCAACTATGTTTACTGTCGGTTTCAGTCAGACCAATGCATGCACGACAGTATGCTTGGCATGCAGCTGCTCAGCAGGGATGTAAATGTGTGTGTGCACAACATGCTTCTGCCCGCAGCAGGAGCCATGTTGCTGCCCTGGCTCTGGCAGTGTCGACCGAGAGTAGCTTAACGGTGCATCTCCTTGGCTTCATCGCCTTTCCAGACACTCTACATCTGTGGAGACCGCTTCTAGCTATCAATGTGAAAACTGTGCATGAGGCAGCACTACAACACCAAGAGCAACCGTGCAAATAAGCCTCAAGCCTCTATATATTAATCACACTGAAACAGATTTCACACTACCCTATCATATTGCCAAATGTAGTGAAACTTTGTTTAGCCACTCAGCTATCACAGTACTGCAGATGTCCTGCCTGGCGCCAGGCAGGACATCTCACCGAGCTCAGGACTATACACAAATTTCACAAGGAGGCTGCCATTTTTAAAGCACTCCACCGCCGCAGCGCCGTCTATCGTCTGCGACGTTTCGCCGCCCTTCCGGTGTGTGGGGCTGTGGGGTTCCGCGGCGGTGTATGCAGCGTATGCGCTCGGTTCACAAGGTATTGCTGTTCTTCGCGGTACACGGGCAAAACAGGGCAACGCTTTTCGAGTGTAAAGGCGCTGATAAATACTCGCTAAGCTTGCAGCTTCAAAATGGCTGAAACAGCAAGCAGCGGCGGCCCACGAGACGTTCCCGCAGCAGCGCCGACGATGAGAATAATGCCAATGCAGTTCTTAAGCAGCATGTGTAAATTGGTAATTGCTTTGTATGTTTTGTTATAGCTGGCCGGGTGAGGTTCTTGGAATAATCACTATAAAAGAGCGTTAAACACTTAGGACAACTGTCGAAGTATAATCAGAGAAACGTAAATGGAGACGAGCGAACACGTAGGCCATTGTCTGGCTGCGCGCTAGGTGCGCGGATTAGTGTTTAAGATGGCTCCCGGGTTTCCGTGCCGTGATTATTCAAGTTCAACGTAACTCTAATCCCTAACAGACCATTTTGGTTCGCTTGGCACGTTGCAATACAATGTTCACGGAACGACAGGAGCACAAACACCGATGCCTGTGTTTATTCGTGTCGCCGTCGTAGCTTGTGGCCTCTGATCGTTGCACAGGATAAGGAACAGAAGTACGACGGGTGAGCTCAAAGTTCGGCGTAGAAACACGCCGATGATAAAATAAAATAAGCCTGTTGCACATCTGGAAGCGTGGCATGGCGTGAGTTCGCTTCGGCCGTGAGCCGCCGCCACTAGCGATACGCCGAAAGGGCGCTCGTTTTTGTAACATTACTGTCAATTTGTTTCTGCCGAGTATTTCAGAAGCATTACGACAAGCGCACGTGTCCAGGTAACGACCTGGCTTTAACGAACGTGGGCCGATTATACACGACACCCAGACTTGCCGCGCGAAAAAAAAAGTGCGGTTGTCATAACGCTACCCCAGTTATTGTCACAAAATGACAAGTCGAGAAAGAATGTGCTCTCGACGAACGTTAGAAACGCGTACCTACGCCAAAGAACACATGTCATGCAGGCCTTTCTGTCATGTAGATTGAAAAGTGCCCATTCAATAATCTCGAAATTGCACGCACTAAGATGGAACATTTCTAGCCGCAGCCATTGTAATCATGTGCTGTAGCATAGAAATCGGAGAGGTTCATGAGAACAACTCTTGGCCAAACATTTTGTGTATTAATCGTCAGCCTTGACATTGGTTCTCTTTGATGCAGATGATAAAGTGTACCAGCACCCAAGCACAATCACAAGCTGGTGTGGTGACTTGGAGAAATGGCCATAAGTGCAGACACCCCATATAATAATATACTATTTGTCGGAGAAGGCGTGCGACCTGGAGAAGCGAAGTCATTTAAAAACATAGTGCACTTCGCATGCCTTGGCTGCCAGTCTTTCAGGCTTCCGTAGCTGTTGCCCGCAGCCAAACACAGCGCAGTGGTAGCTTGTCGACCTGTTCTCGTCCGACATTTCGATTTGCGGCAGCACAATTGTTTCAGCGCGTCGAAAATGGAAACACGCTGACCTCTCACGCACCACGCAGTGCAAACTCGGGAATCCGCACACACCAGCAGCAGCGGTCCGCCGAGGTGGAGAGAGAGAAAGCGGTGAAAATACACCGGTTCGAGGCTACGCTCCTCCTCTCCGTGAAAACGGTCTATAGCATCGAAAATGTTCACCAAGTTATTGCAGGACTAACCCAAGAGTCCTTTCAAGATGTACCACGAGCACTTTGAGGGTTACATGCACTACAGCATGCTAACTACTCTCCATCGTGGACTCACTGTGCAAGTACATACAGGAGTCTATAAATCTTATCTTAGTTCTACACTACACTTAAAGGGACACTAAAGAGAAACAATGAATCGGTTTAGATCGATATAAATTGTGCTCCGAGAACTCTAATGTCGTTAGTTTCGCCGTCATAGGTTTATTAATAGGGGAGAAAATTAAGTTCAAAGTTCTATTTTTAAATTTCGCGCCGAAATCTACCCGCGTGATGTCACACATTTCGAAGTGTATTTATCGTATTTTGGTGCCATTGGATCAGCAAAATTACCCAATACTTGGTATGTTAAGTCTATGGCCCCCTCAGAGGACAATGTGCTTCATTTTTACCGATTAGGAACTACGTAGTCCCTAGTAGGCGCAATCAAAACATGTGACGTCACGGCGAATGGTTCGGAAACTTCAAGGTGGCGTCGCCACTCACATTTTGTTTTTGCGTGTTTTCTCGCTTACTAAGCGCCTTCTCGCCGCAAGCGTGGTGTTTTTGGTATCGTGAAACAGTACTTTACTAATATGAGAAAAATCGTTTTGCTCTTTATTGTCCGTTTAACCAAGGGCACTATCACTGGGACACAGGCCCACCTCTGCCTGCTAACCAGACAGGTGCATCATCTGCTGCAATTAATTTCAACAACCAACACCAATTGCAAGTTCTCAAAAGCATTTGCATGTTTTGTGGATTTAGCAATTGCAAGCTTCCATGCAAGCCATTTCCAAACACTACCCTGGAAATGTTGGTCCACTAATGCACTTCAATTACTGATGATTTAATGATGTTCCACGTCTCCTTAGGTCCCCCAGACCACACCTCCTGTCCAATATATTTAAGCTATGCAACAATGCTCTGAAAAATATATACTAATGGTTTAATTGCATTGCCTGCCACATCAGCTGCATTTGTCACTCCATAACTTGGCATTACTTGCCAATTAACCCCTTAAGGGCTCATTTAACAAAAAAAAATATGTTCCAAAATTGCCAAATTCTTTTATGATGCGAAATGCTTCAGTAATGTGTTCAAAACAAAAAAATATTTGCGAAAACATTTTTCGGCAGATAATAATGTTTTATTGGCCATTCTTCGCTCCATCATGTAATACTCTATAATACATGGGGCATTTGAGGTGTATTCTGCAAAAAATTTCTGCTACTCTAGAAAGTAAAGGTTGGACTTGAATTGCCGCGCACAAAATGCACTATTCCTTGATAGTTCACTTAGTGTGATAGCGTTCGAAGCACGGCACTGCGCAGAGGGCCTTCTCGCACCACCTGCACCAGATCCTGGTTTCCTTGCGGATGTTTTTGCCATTTCCGTCAACATGTGGCCATGTTTGTTTATAAAACGTGCGGGAAACACAACGCGCGCATTCCGCCAACTGTAGCACAAACGCTAATTCAACAAAAGCGCCAATGACGGAACCCATGCTGCCATCTATGGTGTAAATAGAAAAGCACCATTTCTCGAGCTGGGCTCATCAAAAACCTCTATGACGCGAGCGAAACACAAGGCGCGCATCCCGCCAACAAGTGCGCAAACGCTCATTCAACAAAAGCACCAATGATGGAACCCGTGCTGCCATCTGTGTTGTAAATAGAAATGCACCATTTGACGAGCTGGGCTCGTCAAAAGCCTCTTGGAACATTGCGGAAGACCCATGACGACCACAGGTCATCATAAGCAAAAAAGTGGCAACTGCTCATGACGAGCTTAGGTCGTCATAAGCCCTTAAGGGGTTAATAGAGACCAGATAATAAAAGAAGCTGCTCATTTCTTCACAGCTTGGGCCCTTTGGAAATAAATAGCATTCTGAACATTGAACATTGTTTATGTTGCCATGTGAAGTTCACCTCCATGAAACGAGAGCTCTTTTATATACAGCCACGAGAAATCGCAGAGCTTCATGGCAGTGTCCAGCAATGAAGCCACATTATGCTGGTTGAGCAGTCACTGTTGTGTGTTTGGCAGTGAACCCACAAGCACCAAAGTGAATATCTCATGACGAGACACCATCTCGTTTCTCGTCATTCATGCAGGACCTTACGATGATGCACAGGGCTCGTGTTCTGTTAATATCCACAACAGCCTTGACATCTTTGGTATGGCATGATGAACTTTATTCGGGTCCTGAAGATCAACCCTTAGGTTGACGCAGGCGGCTCCCAGGTCGGTTCCATGGAGTTCAAATTGTCCCTCTCCACGAAGATTACATGAGCCAGGCATTACAGCTGTGCAGAAGTCACCTGGGTGCTATTTGCACCACCCGCTGCGCTTACCTTGTCGGCCACATGGAATGCCTCGACTGCCAAGCACCCGAAACACTAGAGACATATGTAAACGTGTTTGCTTAGTAAATCGCGTGTCACTGTAATGGACCTTTCCTAGTTATTGTTTTGTTGATGGGCAACTACTCTATAGGAGGGTGTTGTTGTCCCAAGGCTCGACATTAAATGCGCAAGGCAGACAAGAACATTACTGGAATCGCTGTACGACACAGGACTGGATGCATGGCTGGGATACAGGCTCTGTGTAATGGTGTATGTGTGCTTCCCCTCCTTACCTTCTCATCCTTTAGCACTACACTTTTATTGCAGTTTTTTTTTTTCTACAGTACAATGTAATTGGCCAGTGCCTTCCTGTCAACTTTGTTTATGTACGCTTGGTAAGAATTAGCACAGGCTTTTCTGGAGCTTTCTGTGGTTGCATGATAATGAATGAGCCACTGCCTGCTCATTAGCATGTACCCTCGTATATATGCTCCATGCAGAGTGCACCCTTCATTTTTACATGTTCAAGAAAAACTGTCAGGGTGATTGTGTTCAAGCATAACTTGCCTTAACAAAATAGATCATCGCAAGTTCACAAAAGGGCGTGCTCCTAACTATTGCTGATGATTTTACTCAAGTTGTGCACGCTAAGCACATACATTCTCGACTACGCAACCACATGCATGTAGTCCACTGCACAAGGCTTTAATTAAAGTAACTTTGGGCTGCAATTTAACTGCGTTTCACTTTGTATTCTTTTCCTTTGTCTTTGAATCTGATGCTGCCATTATAACGAAGATAGGCTGACACAATATGATCTATTATTGTATGGATAATATGAACTGAAAATGAAATTTAAGGTACAAAACATGGCCCATTACTAAAATATACCAAGCAAGCGCTGAGTGGATATCCACTCAATGCCACAGCAGGCAGAAGGAATCTGTGTTCTACTATACTTCGCACTCTTCTGTGGCTACGAACTTGTCTCACTGCAGTACATGTAGATAGAAAGTAGTGCAACCATTGTCTGATATAGGTTGGTACTACCAAGTAAAACGTAACAATAACGCTTATCATATCCCTGCTGCATGTGCCAGTATGTTGAAGTGACCAGGACTGCTGATTAAAAAGAACAAGAGGCAGCCACAGATTTAATACAACTGTTTGTCAAGAACGTAATGTACTGTGGCCAGATTGTGGCCAGACTTATATGGGTGCATCCTTTTGTGCTCCTTGGATTTTTCTGCCCAAACAAAGGACACACATGTGTCATCAATGAAAAATTGCTGTAACTGCACCTCCTTGCCTTAGTAGTACGGTTGGTAATGGCAGCACCGCACTCTAGATAGGCCACATAAAATTTCTGTGGCTGACGTGTAACTGCACTATCATTGGCAATGAAAGTGCAAAAGCAGCAATATGTTATATCCAGCTTGTGCCTGTACCACTGTAGAAGCCTTCATATACTCACCCGTCCTGGTACATGTCACGTTGGAATTCACCACAATGTGCCAACTCACGACTGCACTCTGTAGAGCCTTCATCACAGCTTTGAATACCACCTGGTCTACCTCTATGGAACGTGACCTTACTGTATTGCTTGTGATTGGGCGTTGCCTTCACAAGCACCTACTAAGGGGCAGTGCCAGCGGGGGGGCGAGATGGGGGACAGCTGCTCCCCCCCAAATTTCATCCTGCTTCCTTTTGCTCCCCCACCCCCCCACCACCCAAGAGCAAACATAGTCAAAACACTATGCATAAGTCCCCAGCCTCCCTGCTTTCCTGAAGGAGCTCGCTTGTCGTGGGTGCCCCCCCCCAACCCGTACAAAAATCCCAGTGCCACCCCTGCGCCTACTGTTCCCATATCAGTATGACATTTGGTGCTTCGATCATACTGCGAGACCACAGAACATATCCTACATACTGCCTGTACTTTGATAATGAGACGTACATTGTATGCTGTTTTAGACAAACTGGACAACAGCGTTCACCGAAAAGAAAAAACAATACTGGTACCACAGCGTCGACCACCGACTGCAATGTAGCCCATAACTGGTGTGAAACAGCTGAAACTTTAGGGCCAGTCTGTGATTGCACAAATATTGCCATTACATGTCTGCACACACACACCACTTGTTTCCTTTTCTTTTTCTGCCTACTCCCCGTCGCCCCCAGAGTAGAGTAGCAAACGAGGTGCAACCTGCTGAACCTCCCTGCCTTTCTTTTTCTGTCTCTCTCTGTACATCAGCTTCGAAGATTTCCTACTGGATATAAAAATGTCTGCTGCCTTGTACACATGTACAGCTCTGCTTGTAGACAAGTTGATAAGTGCTTTAAACATGAGTCCATGACATGACCTACCTCGGATTATATTATTCATCTTGCTCATACTGAATGGTCATGCACATTCTTTTCTTATTCTTATCAAACTATATGTTGCTTTGTCAAGCAACTTCTTCAATTCTAACGATGGAAGCAGAACTTCGCAAGTCATGCTTTTAAATGTATATTACATGAAAATCAACACAAGCTCAACTGACATGTCTTTTTTCCTTCTGTTGACATGCTGAATATAGAATTTATGCAAAAGAGTGTCTCTAAATAGGTGCAGTATAGTAGAGTAGGCCCTAGAAGCTAGTAGCACGTGTCCACTCTGGGGGATTGGCCAAGAGCCGTGTAGTTTTATAAGAATGCTTAGACTATAAGATTTAAGATCTGGCACATGCACTAGCTCGTGCCAAAACTCATTGATTCTTCCTGGTGCAACATCAGGTGAAGGCATCCGCCCGTAGCAAAACCACAGGAAAGGACAAGAGACTCGATGCTGGTCAAAACATACCGCTGAAACTTTAATTTTAGGAACCGAGCTGTCATAACACACTCACCTTTCACAAGTATTGCAACACTTCTTAACTAATGGTTTTATGGTCAATTCACCAGCTCAAAAGAAGATAATTTTGCTTCTAGGAAAGAGGACAAACAAGAGCAGTGAGTGGCAGAGGCTTTGCAGTGAAGCCTAAGTCTGATCTTGGAAGACAATAAAATGCAAAGTCTTCGTTCTTTCCAACCATTTACACAGAAAGGAGTTTCAACAACAAATTAGCACTCGATAACAGGAAACTGCCCTTGAGCCTACAATGATGAGAAAGAAAAAAATAATAAGGGTAATAATAATAATAAAAAAACAATGACATGATTTGTCGTAACAATACATTGTAACACATGCAACTTGACCACGACAGTGGCGCAGCACTGGTGATCACTAACAATATGTTTGGTTGCATCCTCATTTCATTCCCATTTGGAACGAATATCACCGGTGCATGGGAAGGTGCGCAACTACCATGTCGAGTTCTCATTCAAGTCAGCCCCCGGGGGATCACAAAGAAGGTAGAGACACACACACACACACAACCCCAGCGATGTACGTAAAATCAACTTGGCCCATTTGCATTCCAGTGCCACCGTCTGTAAGCACACTGCGAACAGCACACTCTCCTGGACTAAGAAGGAATGACAAAAAGTGAAAGAACAGCACAGAAAGATGGAAGAAATAGGAACACTGCTGCACTGAAACATGCGTCGCTTCCCTGTTCCGGGGTTCCACGCAGCAGTCTCTGAAGGAATGTGGCGAACGGTAGGCGCACCACAGATCACACAATCACTACCAGTCCCGAGAAAAGAGGCAGTCTTTGCTGGAAGAGTCGAAATCACAGCACAAGTGGAAATGTACAAAGCGATGGCAGCTGATGTGGCGTAAGAGTCTCGCAGCGAGGGTACACCCACACCGCATCGGCTCTACAGCTTCCTTCGCCCGTACCATGAGGCGACAATCCAAGCTGGAATTCACGTGCCTGAATTCTCCCAGAACATTCACAGAAGAAAATTTGGGAGCACTAACCAAAGTCACTGCACAGCATGCACCAACATAATGCACACCATGAAAAAAAAATAATAAAGAAAGAAAGGAAACTGCTGTTTAGGCCACGTATAAGCACGTCGTTATTTGCATGGGTGACGGTAGCAGCCAGCGACCGGTCATAGTGAAGTGAACTAGAGAGGGCCGCACAGCAATAACTTAAACTCCAGTACAACCGCATCTCCAAAGTACGACACAATTCAGCAGTTCTTATTGTGTTCCGAGGGCACAAATGCAGAAATGTATGCTACAGAAAGGCTTTGACACACAAGGTATAACCTGAAATGCAGCGCACCCTTCCGACGCCCCGCAGTGCGCCTTCATGTTCTTTGTTTAAACTGTTTCCAAGACGTAGGCACGTACTGCAACTCACACAGCAGCAAGCAAACACACAGCACGCACGTTGGGCAGCCACTTCTTGTGCAAGTTCAGCAAAGGCACGTGTGCACCAGTCAATGGGGTTTTCGTTGCCGCAGAGAGGTGCCAGTGGCAGTAGCAGCAGCCGAGTCCTGCAGCTGCTGCGTGCGGCTCCCTTCCTGGTCTTCCCATTCAAGAGAAGAAGAAGGGCTGTTCGCCTGCTTGCTTGTCCGTGTGCTGTGTGAATGCTGCTTGCGGCTGGCCATGACGGGGGAGAAAGCCCTGCTGCTTGGCACCTAAGACGCCTGCCACTTGAACTTCCCCTTCATGACCCACCGCTGCGAAGACCGGCCGTCGCACTCCCTCAGAACGGGCAGAGAAGGATCCTTGGCCTCGGGTTGGTCGAGGCAGCGTGCCGTGTTGACGTGCTTGAACGACTGCTCCTGCAAGATGGCGTGACAAGCCTTTGTCAAGTAAAAGCACTGGAAGGTAGGAATAGGAGTACAAATTCACTGATGAAAATGGGAAGTACCACGCGTAAAAATGGAAAGGTCAAAAGGAAGAAATAGAAAAGAAATGAAACACCTTTAGAGATTCTGTGTAAATAAAAAAGGATGCGGAAGATGCAAGAAACACGGCAAGCACCTCAACACTTCATCTTATGGATCTGCCCTTTCTAGCTGCATCTTTCACCACACAAAAGAACTTCAATGAGAGTGAAAATGAGCAATACCAGAGCCTACTAATTTTTTTTAGGTTAGGAAACTTCTAACCAAGTTTCCTAACCTGAAAGTTTGATATAGGTGCAGACAGAAGCTGCCACTAGGGGGCACTACTGCAGTCACTGTCACCAATTTACTATAGCAGTTTTAGTCTCCATTACAAAGACACACCCTGTACAGTCACTTTTCATCGATATTCTTGTCTATCCATTGGTCATATGCCTCAGCCTTATGCCCACATGACTTCAGGTCACGTGGTCTAGACCCTAGCCCTCCGCTTCTCTTCGATTGCAACAGAGTTCCTTATAACTGTACCTCCTTATTGTAGATCCAGAGCTGGTTGCCGCCCATGCCGTGGCAGCGCAGGAGCTTGACAGGACCTCGGGGAGAAGAGGCGTCCAGGCAGTTGTCGTCAGACATGATCTGCTGCCGCTTTGTGTAGGCAAACACCTGGTTACCGCCCATGCCATGGCACTTGCTCACGGCCACATTCTCACCGCTCTTGCGGCCAAAGGTGTCCAGGCAGTCCGAGGAATCGGCATGCTTGATCTAGTATGTGCAAGGTGTTGGAGGGCAAGAATGAAGGAAAAGAAAGAAATATTGCAAATTAGTGCTGTGGAATCCCGCAAGGTGCTGGAAGGGTTACGAAAGATAAAATTGACAACCACTCGTCTGTAGCACAAAGCTACAAGGAAATTCGTACAGATGCCTCAAAGAAAGCTGCTTCAGTGACGAAACATTCATCCTGGTACGGGGATTGAACCCATGATCAACACCTTTCTGGGGCAGTCACTCTCTTACAACTCTAAGTGGCGGTCACTCCAGGGTTCAATCCCCAGACCAGGATGAATGTTTTGTGAGCAAACCGTTTTCTTTGAAAAATACGTGTGAATTTCCTTGTAGCTTCGTGCTATAAATGAGTGGCTGTCAATTTTCCTTTTGAAAGGAAAGAAATATATCACAAAAGTGCCATGCCTCCTTGCCTTGTTTTTAACTGGAGATCACTGCCATATAAAAACATGGCGATTCACAACTAAATTTCTTCACGTGCATGTATGACAAGGCTGTGTGTAAGGCCACAAAGCAGTAGCAGTGTGGCCGCTAAAAGTTTTGGCCACTTATGTTCTTTACAAAAGCAGAAACATGATTGCATGGGCAGTTTTATGTGTATAGATGCTGCAGTCGAGAATCTAACACGTAACTTTATGTTCATGCATCAATAAAATGAAGCAAGCCTTCCAAAGTGAAACTGCCGACAAGGACTGTGCAGTGTTCATATGTTTCAGCATGTATGCAAATTAACTCACACTGGACTTTACTGCTCAACCAATATTCATTACAAATAAAGCAGTTCATTAAAAATTAAAAAAAAAACATTTTATCAAGAACTTGGGATGTGTAAGAGATGTTTGAACACCTCGACAAAGCACATATCAAAAGTCAAAGGTGTGAATATGATGATGTTAAAATGGCCATGCTGATTCAATAAGCTCCACTTTTTGCTGTCTGAAAAACATTGTGCCATGACACTTCATGAACATTGAAGTGGTAGCACATACCACTTCAATTCCACTCAGATAACTTATCATGCGTTACAACCTTCTAATATAAACAGCTGCACTCATGTCAATAATTAAAAAGCTTACTAATGAGTGTTTGTTAATTAGTCGCGCCGATGTCATTTTAGCTGCGGAAAAGTATTTCCGCCTCGACATAGACTGACTGTTACAGGATTTTTATTTAAAAATGTGTATTGTCTAAAAAAGAAACACCCTGTATAATAGCACAAGGCCTACATGTTCACAACGGCACTGTTTAACAGCTAGGTAGACTTGTTTACCATGCCCAAAGCTGTTGCAGACCTTCTAGGAATGTGCAGTTGCAAGTAAGAGTTGGAACAGCAGCAGTGGCATGCAAAAGTATTCTTCAGGGCCTAGGAATGCCTACACAAATAGAGCCTATGTGCGCATGTTCAAAACAGTGTATTATGTTGAATCAATTCCACACTGCAAAGAAGTGTAAAGAAAATTAAAATTTTTATTGATGCCACGGCCTCCAGCTTTTTGATCGCAACACTGTGCAAGAACCAAACTAGAATATAATCTAACCTTGATAAAATGACCATTGACGTAAGAAATTAATGGACATAGACTAATACATAAAAATTTAATGGTCATGCTTTGTTTTAATGGGTATTCTTCTACTCCTGCAGTTGAAATTCGATGTAACAAAGCGATGACCATGCTCGAATCATTTCGTTTAATAGAGAAGTTCATAAAATCGAGAAAGAAATTTTTCCATTTTTTGAAATCTAAAATTGTAATGTAGCGACACGCCAAAGCTCCTATGCCATTGTTCTTGCCGCCAATCCACACATGTGCATGTGAAAAGTTTGCAAAAAGTTGCCGGGGAATCAAAATTTCTTCATTAGATCAGGAATTTTGTAAAGTTGGGTTTCGTTAGATCATGTTTCCACTGTATAACCAAAGCAAAATTACAAGGTATGAGAAAATATCACTTACAGAGAAGTGAATGCTATTTGTACACTAAATGCTGACCTTATCGTCTCACACCAGTCGCACAGGTGGGTTTTAACAACTACACAAAGTACATATGCTTTTAACATAAGAATGCTCAGGCTCAATGAAACGGCACGGCAAGCCATCAATATGCAATGAGAATTGACGAGACTCTTTGCAGGCCCAGCTGATGCTTTAAGTGTTAATTTCTTTCGCATGAACTAGATCAAAAATTTTTCCAAGGATGGTGTCTGTGCATGCACCTGTAAGAAGAACGCAGTACTAGGGATGGGCGAATATTCAAGTTCCTTAAACATTCAAATGAATATTAAAGTATTCAAATTCACTTCGATACAAATTTAAATTATTTGAAGTTTTGAAGTATTCAAAATGAACGAATAGACTTACATTTGACTGCATGTAACCTCCTGAAAAGGTGGTTTCACTGCAGCGTGGGGCTGCTATGCCATGAAACCACCTTTCCGAGGAAAATCCGCATTGCCGCGAAGCCACACTTCAAGGTTGAAAGTGTGGAGGGCATATATTATGCACCAAGTATAGCAAATTTTAAAGCTTCATATATTTTACCGCTTATAACTTGGGCCCTATTACTATTCAAATCTTGCCACTATTCGAATTTGTTTCCACTTCATTACAAACCAAAAAAGTGACACTCACACATGCCTACTTCCAATTCTTAAAGGGACCGACAACCAATTTTTATGGTGCCTGTTTTCCTGTTTTCTTTAGCGCAACGGAAAGCTTACCGGTCAGAGTGTCTAATTACGGAATGGTAACATGGAAAACGTCGTGAAACATTTGTCATCAAAACTTTTCGATCTGTGGTGATTATGAAGTTGTATACACACAACACGTGCTGCAAACAGTGGGGAGTGAGCACGACAGCGGTTTGTGTTTGTGCACAGTGATTTGCTGCACATGCATGCACTTTGTGCGCATGTGCCACGGCACAACATGTTCCTCTAATTGCCATGAAGGCAGTGCCACTTCACAGCGTACAACTCCTTTTACCTAGTATGCAAGATAGAATAGAGCGGGTACGGATAATAATAGACATACTCTAATTTTGAGCACTAACTGTGGTGCGCGTGAAAGCATCAGACTATGCACAGCAAAGTGAATGACTCCATAATCCATCTACAAGGCTCTTCTGCTAGGCTGCATGACATACTGTTATTTTGTGACTTTTAAACGCAATTTAAAAATATAAATCTTACTCAGATCACGAAAAGGATGCTTGAATCTGTCACTATAACTCACGGTCTTTTCATTTCCATCAGGATCTCTAATCACATGTTCTGGCCAGTTGTCGGTCCCTTTTCAAAATATTCAGCAAGTTATTCGGGTCAGCACAATAATGCTAATTTTATTTTTCTTTATAATATGTGATTTATACTATTCAAACTATTCGATTCGAAATTATTCAATGAAGTCACTATTCACTTCGAATTCGCTTTGAACCTCAAATTTACTACTTGCCCAACCCTATGCAGAATCAAATTCAACAAAGGTATCTACAATAATTCTTATTCTCTAAAGTACTGTTTAAAATTACATCTGGGAGAGTTCAACAGGTTATTAATTTCTATCAAACAAACATCAGCTTTGTTGAAGTGCGTCTGTAACATTCAAGACGGATGCTTCTTTGACTCACTGGATACCGTGGAAATAAATTAATACAACAAAACGAGATCACTGATTTCCCTGGCTACTCACCTCACCAAGATGATAGTAGTCAAGGGGCATGTGTGACTCTGGATAAATATTTTCCAAGTACCACCTGAAAGTGTTGCACTTAAGCTTGGTTCGGAGTTGTTTTCGGTACGAAAGATCTCCTTTGTCAACATTTTTGGCCGCTGAAAAGAGAAAAGAAAACGACAGATGATGGGTGTGGCTTGTTATAAACATGACATATAAAATGGCAGCAGCCTAATCCAGCAGACCTTCCTTTATGTGCAACAATCCACCACACAAACAACCGCTGATGGAAGGTTGTCAACGTGTGTGGCTGAGGCAGGCATCCACTATATAACTTAATAGTATAAAAATATACACAAACTACATAAACTAAGACTACAACCCAACCTTGTTGAATGGAACCTGAAGGTACCACCAAAACGTATTCCATTAATAGGAGCTTTGTCCATGAGAAAGATGCATAGTGGTGCAGCACGCAAACACAAAAAACAAGTTAGAGTTAAGCAATTTTCCATTAACCAAGATTCCACTACATGTACAACAAACTATTACAGAGAACTTAGTGGTATAACTACTGATTGTAATACACTACGTGAGCCAGCATAGTCGCAGAACTCGTGAAAATTATGACAAATGTGATGTGGGATTGGGGATGTAGAGATGGCCATTCGAATTTTGCAACAGCACATAGCTTAATGTTGCAATTGTATCGAGTGAAATGTCTATCTCCTGAAGAGACTTGGCAATGGGAATGGCAAAATTTGCTCAAAATGTTCTATTTTTCAGTTTATTATTATTATTTTTTTTTAAATCCTTGGACCATCTTTTACACGGTGGTGAAATATTGTAACAAAATAAGCAGAAAAAAGCACTGTAGAAGTGTGCTGTCATCAAGAACTATGAGAAAATACAAGCTGGCATTCTTGGCATGGCCATTTCCAGCGGGTTAAATGTCACTGTTTTTAGTTAATGGTGCAACTGCTAGACACAGCAATTTGTGACAAACTGCCGGTCACAAACTGCCGCATTAAACTTCTTAAATTAAAACACATTAAATTCATTACTTTCCACTACTTTCTGCCTGAAAACAAGGTTGTGTCAACCAATTTCAGTACCCAAGCTTTCAATTGAGCTGAAAATATCGGCAGCAAAAGTTTTGTTCAGTGTCCCTTCAACGGGAGTCGGATCAAAAAGTGGGCTAGAAGCATGCAAGCATGCAAGCAGACAAACCTGGGTTGATGGCAAAGTAAAAGTCCTTCCACTCGTCAAGCCACACTTCGGCCAGGCGGGCGTTATTGTGGTTGACGATGCGGCTAGTCCCACCGGGAAACGAGTATGGCGTCGACTTTCTGAAGACGTGGCCCACATGTGAGCATGGCACTATTTCCAGCTCTCCGCCGCACATCCATATCTGAAACCGAAGAAGGCACGCGCTTCAGCAAGTGCACCTCCATAAATAAGGCCATTTATCCATGCAGTATCCTGCTGGAAGTTGCCAAAAAGCTGCTGTTGTGTTATAACTTGACTGCAGCAGAAAGCTGATTGCCAGCTGAATGAATAGCACTGCAACTTGCACAAGCAAAAGGTAAATTGTGGAATTTCAGTGACCACAATAGCTTCAGAACTGAGCCAGACTTACAAAAATGTGATTTCACTCTGTTTTATAGCTGCAAGGGTGAGTTACAGAAGCTTCGCTATGCGAAAAAATACATACATGAATGGCCCTAGCTGTAACGATGCAAACGAAAGCACTCTATGCACAAAAGCATGATCCCACCCATTTTGCGCTGCCCTCTCAATATCATTCTCACCATTCAAACAGCAATATCAAGATGCAAGGCTGATTAATGCATTTACTTGGAACGTACATAGAGAAAAATATCATTACTGAGCAGTGCATTAGTTTTGGTTTAAGTAAGAAGCAAATCACACCTGTAATGGACTGGCCTGTTAATCCATCTGCAGCTGCTAAGTTGTTAATATAGCTACTTGTACACACAGAGCTAAAGAGCTGGCTCCTGTCTGTTTTGTCCACAAACGTTTCCTTCGATTGGACGACAAAGTCTCATCACTTCTCCTAAACATCAAACCTATTCACTGCTTTTGAGCCCCTTGCTCAGAAAAGCTACTCTATCTGCTCGCGTACAATCTGCCCCTGTATATAACCCGCACCCCAATTACAATCTGCAGGACGTTTTTTTAAGTAGCTATGAGTATTGCCATGAAAAAGCCTTCTTTGCATTGTTGTGAAGTATTGCTGTGAAGCCACCTCTCAATGCTGAAATTCATGTGCAACTCGCAGCTCCATATTAGCTATGAATTTTCTGTATTTTTGGAGTGGGTTATATGTGAGAAAATAAGGTTTATTGCGAACAGCGATTTAACGCAGTCATGTCTCAGTGGGCATGCATGCTTACGATGTGCAACAAGGAGCGGATCATCAAGCCGACATCAGCCGTAGGCAGTATTAAATGTGTGTATCTCACCCTAAATGAAAGTTCGAGGTTTTCGCCTCCCCAGATGTCCATGCCTTCATCATACTTTCCCAGCTCGTTGAAGTAGTCCTTGTCGATTGAAAACAGGCCCCCTGCCATGGTAGGTGTCCTGAAAACGATATCATAATATTTGAAAATTAATGTCAGTCACAAAGAATAAAAAAAAACATACCAAACTTCAGCAAATAGATTGAAGTTAAACTGTAGGGTCTATTGTCTAGAAACTGTAGTGCTTTGTGAAGGACACTAAAGTAGAAGGCTCCAAAGGAATTTTAACCATCTCCCAATTTTTGAAGTGTGCCCAAAGTGGCATACGCAAGTGTTTTTGCATTTACAGCACCATTGCAGAGCAACAGCTGCAGCCGGAATTCAAACCCGTGACCTCATACTCAACAGCAGAACACCCCAGCAACTGATTCATGACTTTCCATGATGTATCTACGACGTTCCTGTGGCCCTGAGAAACATCAAATTGAAGTGCACGGCAATTTCTTTAAGTTGCAGCTTTGCTTATACAGTCACTAGATCATCGTAACTCTTTTTTCCCTAAATGCGGCAAACTCCACTTAAATCAACACACTGGTTGCCGGTGAGAATGATTTTTCAGCTACCGTCACTCAACATTACTAGATGTTGTCTGTCGTGATGCAGCCACACTGTGTGCAGCAATAGGTCCTGCTTTAGCCAATAGGATAGGTATATTTCTTGAGAAGAAAAAAACTAGCTCAGATGAGCTAGGCCCATAATGCAGTTGTCCTCGAAAGTTCACAATAAGGCAGGTCAACCACACGCTCACCAGTGATGTTTCAATGAGCTTAGGTTCCTGCAAGAGTGACATGTGGCATTATCTCAGAACTATGGCACGTTTTTCATGTGAAAGTGTGGATGACTGTGTAACTGCACTCCCAGTGGGTTCATAAATGTTAATTCTATTGCTACATTGAAACATGAGGTAGAAATAAGGCAACATGCGCAGCACATCGCTATAGTATGCCTGTGGCAACAGTAGCAGGAAAGCCTGTTCACTAGGTGGCTTGCCGCATGTCACATCACTGCAATGATCACTGCACGCTTTGTTTGAGCCAGCCTTGTACACATTACAGAAAATAAGTAACCGATTACAATTACAAATACTTCCTTTAAAATGTAATTGATTACAGTGGTCAATTACAGCCTCGGAAAAGTAACTGAGCAATTACAGAAATGTAATCGATTACTTTTGCACTACTTTCCTTCAAAATTTTATTGCCGTGACACAATAACACTAGTTTACTCAAACTTCAACGAACTACTGCGGCTTGCACAGAGGAGAGAAGGCTGGAGGCTTGCGTGAAGGCTGGGAGGCTTACTGTGGCTTTTGTGATATAGTGTTACACATTGTTATCTTTCAACAGGAGCTGTTTTTCAAAGTTGCCGGTTATGCTGCCACATTCGCTCGTTAAGAGGCCAGCTGCTACACTGAACACTCTCTCAATGCATATGCTAGAGGGAAGGGCAGCATTATAACGTAGGAACACCTCGTGCACCAGCTCGTAGTTGTGCAGTGCTTCGATGCTAGCGTCCATGCACTCTATGAAGCGGCGCACTTCGCTGTTGCTGGTGCTCGGGTAAGGCGTTGCAGGTAAGGCCAAAGAAAAAGTGAAAAAATAGGCTCTAGGGACCCCCCTCTGAGTGGACGGGGGTCCCTAAAGAGTGGTCGCATATTTTTTGGGACAAGAACTGCCGTAGAAGACTGGTTCCAACTTGATTTAAAAAAAAAAAGTAAATGATTACTGGTAATCAGTTACAAGAAAATGTAATTGAATTACCCAGAACGTTACAGTTTTGAAAAAGTAACTGATTATATTACAAAATTACAAGAAAATGTAACTATCTAAAGTAATCGATTACTTGTAACACGTTACATACAGTGGAACCCCGATTATACGACTTGAGGGGACCGCGCAAAACCGTCGTATAATCCACGGCGTCGTATAATCGAAAAACTAAAAATATTGGCAGTGGCAGTCAGCTTTGCCCAAAAAAGGGGAACAGACCGCCTCAATAGCCCATGACACGACCCTGAGGTTCTTCGAGGATGGCAAATTAAATTATTTTTGAAAATGGCAGCATTACTTTGTTAAATGAGGTGTGAGCGAGTCGTTATCCTTAACTTTAAGACATTGAATCCAACGCGCATCTTTCTCCCGACAAATCGAGTATAAAAAGGGCCTGCACGTGAAAACGAAACCGAAACCGCGTCGGCAACAGCCTCCCGTCAGAAGAGTCAGACACAGTGTCATCGCCATCATTAGGCAGTTTTAGAATAGCGTACGCAAAGCTTTGCGTTGGTTAGTCGCGCAACTGCGCATGCGTCATACGATAACCGCTTGCGGGCTCCCGTTAAGTGACGAAAATAGCGGGCCGCAAACGCTAACGCTAACTTAGCGTACGCTATTCTAAAACTGCCTATTAATGGCGACGGAGCACGAGTTTGCGTAGGATGCTTTCGTGCGCGACTGAGCTGTGCGCATCATATTTGTTCCCTTGTGAAGTGCAACTGGTGATGTCCCGCTGTTATTATGAACGTCCACGTCAAGCGAAAGTTATTTTGCACTGTAAAAATAGCTGCGTCGCATCCTTTTGCGTGCTCAAGGCCTGTGACTGCGAGTGCCGCAAACAAAGGCAGATCAGCTGTATGTCGACCAGGAAATGTTTCCACGGAGTGAAAACGTGAAAATATCCGGATCTCAAAGATGAGCTTTACGGCCAGTTGGAGCTTCTCCGTGTACAAGATAGAGCTTGTCTAGGTAACGACCCTGGATACGCATGCGATCGCATGCGATCGATCCTGAAGCGATCTTAAGCCAGGGAAAACTGGATCACAGAAGCGCGTGAACTGCCTGGAGAATAAATTTTACATTCTAAAAAGGCATACTGTTTCACTCTCTACTTTTCTAACCGACAGACAACCTAGCGGAACTTGAATTCTTATTTTGCACTCGGGAATATTTTTGTCGGCGTCCGATTCGAATAAAGAAGGTGGTGTTTTCTCTCAGACGGAATCGAAAAGTCGTGGTAAGATGTGGGATCGGCGTAAAATTGCGTCGTATAACTAAGGTTTTAAATACATTATTTCTATGGGGGTTTTGCCGGGACCAAGCCGATTCGTCATAAAATGCGGGTCGTCACAAAACCGGGGGACGGATAATCGAGGTTCCACTGTACAACTCTGGTTTGAACTGACAGTTGCAACTAGAGGAGCAACATACCTGATAGGCAGCGTGCGGTCTCCGCCTCTTCGTTCAACCTCTCGCTGCGGCACACGGTACCAGCGGAAGTTGAGCTTCCAGTTGAAGCCGCCCCAGGTCATGTCCGAAGCAGAGATGTACTCAAACGTTTCATCGCTGATCACGTCGATCACAGGGCACACAACTCTGGTCCTGAGAGAGAGAGAGAGGGTGACAGCTTAAGATCAGTTGATCTTCAATATGCTGACCATCATACCCACGATTACTCGTGCTACTCGTCAAGACGATAACGTTCCATGTGCACGTTTTATCTCTACCAAATGCAGGAGACTCAGAGGCTTTCCATACAAGAGCAAAATATAAAATTGCTGAATCATTACTAATCTGAAAGTGCTGAATAATTACAACATATTGATTTATTTATTTACGGTATCTTAAGAATACTGCCAGTCTCAAGAAAGATTGAAATAGAAATGGGGTTCAAGCAGATAGTGTAGATAACGACATGTCAACAATGTTGCAGAAAATGCTTGCACAAACAGCGACATATAGATTGCTGTAATGAAAGTAAAAAGAACAGGTTATACAATGGCACACTAATACACTAGCAATAAGTACACAAAGAAATTGTGATATGGCAAATATGCTAAGGAAGTTTAATTAGAGTATAATACTGGGGCACAAGATATGCTATTCATGTAGTTTGTAAACTTATCTTTTTAATAGACAACTTTTATTGACAGAATGCAGGACAGATGCTTCATTGTAGCAACATAATCTGTTGACACACTGCAAGCTTGTAATAAAGCAAACTCCAGATGAATGTTTAAAATTTCATTTACTTCAAATAAGTGAATGCCTTGGCCAACCTGCTGTATTTTCAAAAATGTGCACTGAAACCACTTGAAACAGACAAAAAAAGGTGAACAAACATTTTGGTTAATTCAATGCTTCTGGTTTTCCAGAACAAAATAATGACAAAATGTGGCTGATCCGAGGGCACTTGTAAAACAAATATTCAGAACATTGCAACATGTAGTGATTAGGCATTATGGATAGAACAATGAAATGTTGCAAACGATCCATTCACTGCCAAAATGGTCCCAACCTATGTGTTACTTTCTACAGGTGCTCTCAGCATACCTATCTGCACAAATATTAACCTGACTTCATGTGTATTGGTACATGTAACAGCTGCTTAATCAGTAAAAGGCCATACCTTATTAAACTTTCTGATAACGCAAACTTCAGACAAGTGTAAGAAAATGTTTTCCAGAGGTTAAAGTTACTCTAAGTTGACCCCACATACACAATATCGCCAACGTGTGCAAATTTTTTTGGCCCTTCAAGCTTCTGTTTTCAAAATGGTGTGAAGAGTACGCAGCACTTGTGAAGGTGCCCAGTGTCCAGTTCTGTTTCCCTCACAGCCAATGATTTGCGGTGAAATAATAATTAACCAGCAGTCATGCAAGTGCACGAGTCTTGTCCCTACAAAAAACAGAAGACTTGTGAAAGCCTGGGCCAATTTTCTTGCAAACTGCTGTTACTTCATTCACTCTTTGTGAAGCATGACAAAGTTATGCTGTGTCACCAGCATTTTGTGTGTGTTGTTGTATTCCTATTTTGTCTTAATTTATCACGATTAACACTCTCAAGCACCAATCAGCGTGCAGTCATAGAAGTTCCAGAAAGTCAGCTTCGCCGCAGCACACAAGGTTTATACAGTGAAGCATACATAACGTATTGCGGAGGAGCATACTAAGAATGGAAAGGAGCTGCTGCCACAAGATATATATAACATGTCCTTCTTTGTCTGTGTTTGTATAGAGTCATAGGAAGTTTTGTCTCCATACCTGTCCTCGGCAATGCGTGCCAGCAGTGGCTCCAGCCAATGCTGCGTGCACTCGCAGTGGGCGTCCAGGAATGTGATGACTTGGCCTTTAACCGCTGCCGCTCCCAGGAGCCTGGCGCGTATAAGGCCCGAGCGCTTTCCCGTCCGCATGACCTAAAACCACGAAGGAACACAGACATCTGTTTTTGGCATGCTAACTCAACAGAAAAGCATTGTGCAACTTTTTTTTTGTGACATTTGTGCTAATACCCCCCAGAAGATTACTCGGCCATTATCATCACGTAATGCCTGTAACTTTAAGCACAGATATGCATAGCTGCCCAGACTTCAAAAGCATCTGTATGTATGATTATTTGAGGCAAACAAAATGACTGGCAGCCAGAAAAAACAACAACATTGCCATCGTCTGAAAGTGTAAATGTGTTATTAGTGCAAGTGTTGTAATTAGAGTTGTGCGAATAGCAAAATTATGGGTGTGAAGCGAATTCAAATATTGAAGTGTCAGTGCGAATCGAATCGAATATTTTTCTAATATTTCTCGAATATTTCTAGAATATTTTTCGAATACTTCGAAGCAAAATTGCAGACAAAAAAAGTTAGAGAGGATTCCTAAGCATATTCTTATGAGATAGCAACATGAAAGTGTTTCTTTTCGCTACGTTGATGAAGCAGTGGCGGGGTGGTGTTTCATGGTTGTCTTATCAAGAATAAGGCAATGTAGAGGCCGAATTGTATTTATGTACATGATTTATGTACATGTATTTATGTACATGGTGCAACCAAAGTGTTGCCGACAACACTTTACACGTGACAGGCAAAGATGCCATTTCCTCAGCCTCTCCTCCCCTTTCAACTTCTGTGGAAGCCCAACTGATGTGGCGGACAAGGGTGTGCTCCCTTCAAGTCCGGAGTTCCAAATCTGCCTCGTAGACGTCGACATATAAGAACATCTGAAATTTTGGATGCTAAAAAGCTTCGGCTTGCAATTTTTCGGACTTCCTGCCCAAATTTCAGGTCCAAAACAGCATTAATTGAGCTCCCACCTCTGCCACATCTTTCGTCTCCATGTTGCGACCAGCGTTTTCTTGAGTTAGTACATTAGCGACCGTGTAGCAGAGCTTGAAAGGCATCTTTGCCGCAATAACGGGTTGTGATGAGGTGAAGCATACTGAAAATCTAGGGACCACTTCCAATCTGACGTTGACTGTGTCTTGGCAACGTTCGACCGTAACGGAGCTTGAAAGGCAGCTTTGCCGCAATGCCGGGTGTGATGAGGTGAAGCATATTGAAAATCTAGGGACCACTTCCAATCGGACGTTGACTGTATTTGTTTTGCGAAGTTCGAATAGTTCGAATAGTAAAATTCCAGTGCGAATAGAATCGAATAGCAAACACTATTCGAAAAATATTCGAAATTTGGAATATTCGCACACCCCTAGTGTAATGCCAAAAACTTATTTAGAGCGGGGCCCTGCCATGCATGCTCTTCCACACTTCTGGCACTCTAAAGCAATTACAAATGTTCATTTGTTATGAAAAACTCTAATGTATGAATGTTAGTTCATCAACTGCTGTACAGTGCAGAATGCTGTTACCAGGATTGAACTGCTTGCAACCAACAGTGAACGTTGCCTATGGTTTTCCCAAACAAACACAAGTTTAATTTTATGTTTCTTGGCTTCATGAAGGACAATTCACTTACGATATCCCAAACGCCAGTATACAAAATATGGATATTGTATGATGCAATGAGCTTGTTATTTGTACCTTGTACAGCATGGCATGTTCTGAGGATGAAGAAATATATGAAGATAAGAAAGAAAGAATGTTTTTACATACCTTGACAGGCACTTCAAGCTTGACCACATAGTCTTCAAGCTTCTTTCCCAGATGTTCTGCAAAAGATGGTATAATTATTTTTAGCAACATTACATGCCTTTTTCAATCAACTGGCGAGTGATATCTCCAGTCATAGTTTGTGGCCAAGAATAAGCATAAGAACTGAACAAGATTTAAGGACAAATACACAACTAGATTTTACACTGTACTAGATTTTATAGACAGCGCTACAATTCACAAAATGACGCTAGTCCAGGGGCACTATTTTACTGCTCTTAATATTTGTTCAACACCCACAAAATTTCGGCTATACGACTAACTACCTTTATCGGACACACCTTTATTGTTCTACATCTCCTTCACTGCGGAAATTACTTAAAATTTAGCTGATAATGAACTAGGAGTTGTGCAAGAGAAAGATAAATTCCTTCAAGCCAGAACAGTTTGCCTCTTTTTGGCACCCTGTGTATGTTTAAAGCTCTTTGTCCGTCGTCATCTTCGCGCCTTTTGCCTCAAATCACGCCAACAAACACGCCCAGTTATCCACTCTGACATCGTATATTTCTAGCATGTTGGGCTCTCGACGAAGTGTTTCTTCCAACTTATGTGCTACAAGCACCCTGCATGTGTATAGTATCTTCATCTGTCGTCTTTACGCTTTTCGCCTCGGAGTTTGCCTCTATGTACCTAGTTTGACCTTCTGGCATAAGCCAGGAATATTATTCATATAAACATGCTGCCTGTTTCTGCCGCGTGCGTCTTCTGAGAAACATTTGTAAGAACTCCTAGCTAGCTTTCATTGACTTTCTCAAGGAATCCCCAAGGGTGTAAGCCCTCATTCCTTTCTTTGGCAAACATGCCGCACATACCCCTTTCGCTGGCATCATCCACAAGGATGATCTCTTCAAGCAGAGCCCGTGGTGATGTCCGTATGACGCTGTGCACTGTTCGCAACAGAGTGGACCAAGCCTCGTTGTGGAACACAATCACCACAGAAGTTGTGGGCAGCTTCTCGGGGTACACCTTATCTTTGCACCTGCGTGAAAAGGATGATCAGAGTTGATACTTAAGATATTGAAGATTACTCCAATAATAATGATATTCACGGACTTTGCTATGTTAACAGCCATAATGCCGGCTGCTAGAGTCATTGCAGATATTCTATAAATACACCTAGTGCTTTTTTTCTCATAGCAATATGTCTGCATTTCTTGAGGCTCCAGTGGTACCACAATATCTAATCGAAATTTCATCGCTGCCATTTATGAATATTTGCATGATTTGACATGGATGCACTGTGCACATCAGCGGGCCGATTTCAATTAATAGTCAGTTAGAGCCCCTTGGCATACACAGATTACCATCTCTGTGAGTACAGACAATTAACTTGCAGCATACAACCAAACCGGGATATACTGAACTCGAATACATCGAACCGTAACAGTTTTACATTTCCTTGGACCCTGCAGAAAAAGTATAGTACTGTACTATGCATATACAGGGTGTCTTATTTTTTTAGACAATACAGATTTTTTATAATAATCCTATGACAGTAAGGAACCTGTCGTTTTCGCGCATGAACTTCACGTCGAGGCGGACCGTTTTGCTATGTCAGACTGGAACTACCCGTCACAAGGGAGTGACAAAATTTGAATGAAGGCGTGCCATGGCTGCACGTTTTCGTGAAAACCTGCAGGTCATCTCACTTGTGCCCGCGCATCGCCTTACTTGTGCGCATAGTGTTTGGCGCTTATCTGTTTCTTTCGAATTGTGCACAAGAAAACCGCAATATCAGCCTTTTCTTCGTATAGGAGGCATAGAACTCATGCAGGGGGCAGCCACCGCGATGCTTCTTGCAGACAGGTGAAATAGCTTTTTGCGCTTCTTTATAGTCTAAGAAAGAAACAGATAAGCACCGCCCATCGCACGCAAACATTAAGCTGCCTACTTCTGTATTTCAGAATGCTTGCCGATTTTTCTGACCAGATTCTGCTTCGGTGCGCCTTCATCCACATTTCCTCACTTCCCTGTCACGTGTCATTCTGGGGATCCATTTTGTGCGTGCAGGGTGCGGTCAGTTTCTATTTCGTGCTTGAAATTTGATGATGAATATCTCAAACTACGTGCCACTTTTGCGATTTCTGAAACGTGGGTATGCTATAAATAATCATGCACTACAACTTCCTAACATAATCAACTGCACTCAAGTCAATAATTAAAAAGTTAATTAACAAGCTTTTGTCAATTAGTCATGCCAATGTCATGTTAGCTGCGGGAACATATTTCCGCCTCGACATAGAGTTCATGTGCGAAAATGACAGGAGCCTGACTGTTACAGGATTTTTATAAAAAATCTGCATTGTCTAAACAAGAAACACCCTGTATAAAAAACATACTTGTGGCAGATCCCATGCACGTACTGTGGGAATCAATGTTATGTGAAGCAGGCAGTGGGAAGTTGGCTATTCCACTCTGTGGATGCGCAATGCATTACAGCGGTGGATTGGGCGGCCCAGCTCTCAATGTACTGCAAGGCATTGGCAAGGTCCTACCAGGCACATTGACTACACCTTGGCACCTAGAGGGAAGCTTACAGCCCATGCAACGTCAGCACTCGCACACTAAACGGCATTGCACAACACGAAAATATTAGTGTACTGGATTAATATACAACCTGGAAATGTATACTCATGATTGAAAGGTGACACCTTCCCATTTAGTCAATATTGCATGCCTAGTTCAAGTGTGTCCCCGAAGAAAGTGTTTATTTGCTATTTGGCACTGTATGCTTCTTCCTGGCTCAACAAAATGGTTTAGAAAGGCTGTTTGGACCTGCATTTAAGTCGCACTTTTCAATGGCTGTGCATTTTTCTTTGGTCTTGCGCAGCCATTCATTTATCTGGCAGTACCACAGCACTTAATTCATCAAAAGCGCAGTCTTTGTGATGCGAGCAAGCATTAAAACTGCTGCACTTGTTTCCTAAAAGGATTCTCATAAACTACAGCAGTCAAGTATTGCCTGTGCATTTGGTTCAGATGCCAAATAATTTTGCCTCCTGAGAGTAACCAAATAATCTCGATTCAACGTGTACTGTATATTTTTAGAACCAATGCATGTTTTATTACTATACCATGTGAACTAAGGTAAAAATAAAGATAAGATACGACATGTTGTAGTCATTAGCACGTAGGCAAACTTTCATGCGCCAGCAAGGCAAACACCACATGTACAGCGAATGCTCAAGTTTGTTACCTTCAGATGTAAGAACACATCTGAGCGACATAGGGTGAACACTAGTGGACATCCAGCGGATGTCCAAAATATCCAGAGGGAACATCTGGTGGATGTCTGTCACATATCCATGCTTGCATGGTTACAGGGAGGTGGGACCTAAGCTGAACACCACCTACTCGGTAAAGTAGGAAGTGAATTTAGAAAGCAAGATGTTTGTGCTAGTAGTCACCATTAGTGGTGACGACCGGTCACCACTAATGGTGATCGGTAGTGAGTGCAAGTATGAGTGTGAGTGCTTGCTGGTAACTGTGAATGGGAGCTGCTATGAGTGCAAGTTGTAAGTAGTAGGAGGAGTGTGAGTGAGGGCCGAGAAGTGCGAGTATGTGTACGAGTAAGCACGTCGCCTACACAAACATTGGCGACTTGTGACACGTTACAGCATTCTATGCTGTGCAATAAAAGTGAACACGGAATACATACTTCTCCAGTCTCACATCAGGCAGGGACCGGTTGAGGGCAATACGGTCGCTCGCCAAAAGGTTAAACTGGTTCAGCTTGAACTTCTCTTTCTTGAGGGCCTCTTCCTCAGGGCCAATTTCAACACCACGGCCACGTTCCCCAGGCCACTCAGATGGGTTCTCGCCAAGCTCTGTAGAATGTAAACATGAGAACTTTATCAACAGGTGCCACAGCTTGCTGTGCATGAACCTCTGAATTTACACTTTCCTAATTTACCAACTTCCAATGGGCATACCCATATATGCTTCGGATCATATTGTGAATGGCACAAGAAAGAGAGACAAAATGAAATAACAAATTCACCTGTTTTTTTAAACTTTCGATACTCTTGCATAACACAAGGGGTGTTTCATTCTCTTCAGCAGAGAATACGAAGTTGTTTTTTTCCACAACCGTGCACACACATTCGTAAAATAAAATTATTAATGAACTCTTAATTACCAACTAGCATGGTCATGTTATCAATGGATCAGTGATGCCAGTATGATATGTGTTGCATATTACAGTTCTCCAATGACTTTTAGGTGACATTTATCCTCAGAATTGAATCCACCTATAAGGAAAGCAGACTAATTTGCTAGAAGGCCAGCCGTAATAAATATTAAAAAAGTACGAACTTCATAAGGAAATACACTTTTCCCTAGTTCGCATTCTTTTTTTTGCACTGTATTCTTTTGCAGAGTAATAAACAATCCCACATTTAAAAATTACGCTTTCTGACACAATAATTCATTTTCAAAATGACCTCAGAACCACGGAAAAAATATGCCGCATTGTGCTGCTCTTTAAAGCTGCCTGAACCACTTTTCTAATCACTCACCAAATGACTTCGGTATCGCAGTTTATTGCCACACGATATTGAATCGATCGCCGCAATTTTTTTTTTTTCGATTCCGTCGAGAATGAGCGGAGTTACAGGTATTCGTCGCACGCTTGAAGCGCTTTATCTCTTAGTCCCGACGAGGGCGCTGGAAGCTACACACGGATCGACTTACTGTATATGCTACCTTTAGGTAGCATATACGTCAGTAACTCTACACACGGACGGAGGGCACGGGGGAAAGAAGCTAGGTCGCGCGCGCACGTCATGACCTTGAGCGCAAGTCATGAAAAACGATCGCTCCTCTCCCAGTGGGATTCCGGTGCGCGTTAGTGTTGTTACTGTGTAATTTTATCGCACTGTAGAGCGCGGCGACAACACGTGGCCGCACCCCGCGGCAGAAGCGCATCTGCTCCAAACGCCGCCCTTGAATGATGTCAGCCAGCGGCCAACAGCTTCAATCTGCTGTATGATGAAAAATCTGCTGCATAACAGCCCTCCGAAGAGAGCTGTACGGGCCTCTGCATGAGAGAGGGTGCTTGAGAAAGTGGCAAGCTTGCGCTCCGCTTATCTTGTCGTGCCCGAGCGTAGATATGGCTGAGATGTTTACAGCAACTTCTGCTTTGTGCTGTATGCGCTTTTTCACCAAGCACGAGGACCCCTTTAAGTAATAAGCTTCTGCGTCATCACGGCACGATACACTACAGCCTTTGAAAAGAAAACCAAAACTGCAGGCAATACAAATTTAAGCTCAGGGCTCTCTCAGGTCTTGTGTTTCCCGAGTTTTTTTTAGGTCATAGGCCTTCAATTAAAGCGAGAAACGTCAGCACCACCCTTAAGAGAAGTGCATGCGTGTCTGCTCAAGTATTTGGTAGATTCCTGACCAAGACATAAGGAAGTTGGCACAGACATATCTTTTGAAAGAACGCCAGCGCTCTAAGATGAATTTTTTTAATCCTTACACGCAAAAATCTTCTGAAGCACTCGCAACACTCCTCACGCACGACCTCGCACCAGGAAAGTATACGAGCAAATAAAAAATCGGGAGCCACCAACGCCCATGTAAGGACTGCAGAAGAGCACATGTATTCGAGAAAGCAGCTCGGGAACTTGGTAGCCGAGAAGCACTTAACGCTATTGCTTGCCGCACTTTGCCGGCACGTCGTGCGTAATGAATGTGTCGGGACGATCTTATCGCCATCTATCAAGCAGGCCCGCCGCACTGCAGACGTGCATGCTCCAAACGCGCGTTCTTGAGTAACCAGCACGGCCATTTCGGAAGCTTAGGTACAGAGGCGCGTGTTCAGAAGGCGAAGTTTTGAGACAAACCGCAAGACCTCTCGTGCACACTACGCGGTGCATAACATATGGACAGTGCGCCAGGATGCTCATATTAGAGCTGTGCACGGGCCGTATTTCCGAGCCCGAGCCCGGCCCGGGCCCGCTGACTTTGTCGAAGGCCCGCCCGAGCCCGACGGCAAAGGGCTGCGAGCCCGCCCGGCCCGGCCCGACGTAGGAAAACACAATCCCGGGCCCGGCCCGGCTTTTTGAAGGTTCGCTGCGAGAACAATCAGCGACGTACTAAGCACATCACGCTGTACACCAACAAATAACGTAATACTTATGCACGTGCATATAAAAAATACTGCGAGACAACGGTAAACGTTTTACGTACCAACATGAAACAAATCTTTTATTTTGCATTGCATACCTGCCACAGTGCGGTACTTTTGCTATACAAGTAGACGGCCTCATGCCAGCAACAATGGAGTTCGCTCGCCAAAGCCGTCACGTGTATGGGGTATGCCCATGCAAGCGTCAGCTTACACGAAGGCGATCTACGTACGTCGGATCGCTCGTTGCTGTCGCGTGCACTTTCACTCATACGGGATTTGGCCTTAAATCTAACGCGAACAGTCGCGTGGCGCCGTCACTAGCTCAGGTGGTGCTACTTCTCTGTTTGTCGGAGTGCAACAGAGGCAGTGCTTTACCTGCTTCCCTTTTGTTTAAAGTAGCGAATGGAAAGGAATACCGGTAAAGGGCGGTCGCGGAAAAGGCGCTGTATGCGTGCTGGAAAACAATTCCCGCTCATTCTCTATATTTCGGGCTTGAGTCGGGCTTTGCGCCGGGCCCGTGCCCGGCCCGACAAAACTCCAAGTAGCCCGAGCCCGGCCCGGGCCCGAAGTGAAAATATGTCGGCCCGCCCGAGCCCGGCCCGCGGGCCGGGTCGGGCTTTCGGGCTACCCGGAGCCCGTGCACACCTCTAGCTCATATCCCTCTGGAAACTTCGCGTCGCGCGCAATAGGAACGGCGGCGGGCGAGCATAGACCACATCCACCTCTGGACAGCTTGCCTCGTTTATGGCTTGCATAGCATATTCCGACCGCTGGAGCAGCTGTGCATAGCACACCGTGGAGAATACACTGCATTGTCTGGGTGTGACGGATAGTAAACGTCAAGTTAATTAAATTTGTCCATGATCGATGCATTATATCTTGCTACGCAAACCCCTTTTAGCGATAGCATGCAAAGTTTAGTCTAGCTCTAGAGTATACTCACGCTGTTTTGACAATACGCGGAAGCGACATATAAACAGAAATCTGCATTTACGCCATCGTGGCCGCCATCTTGGTGCACCAGCATGCCGAAGCAACACACAACAGAACAACAAGCGCGTCTTGCGGCGAGAGACAAATCCCAAGAGTCAAAACGGTGAACTTCTGATCGACTTTTTTCGTGCATTCACAGACCAACAACAAGCAGGTGCACGAAGGAACTCACCGACGGGCATCCAGCTGCGAAACTCGCCTCGTGGCGACTGCAGCGACCTGCTGGCGGACGGCAGCCGCTCGACCGCCGAGCTCGACTTGGCCAGGCAGCCGGAGCCTATGCACTCGGTGTAGTACATGAGCAACAGCGCTGCCACGCAGAACCACACCAGCGACGTCACAAGCACAACCTTGCACGTGTGCAGCCGAAGGATGCGCACCCGAAGCATGGTGCTGTCTCTTTTTACGCGCACAAAACGCACTCACACGCACGAAAGATATGGCACGGCCAGCGCGCGAAACACACACACATACGCGCACGATGTACGGGCACCGAGTCTCTCTCGCTCTCGGCACGGCGGATGTAACGGAATCCTCCCGACGTGTTACACACGGGTCGACGTAGACAAAGAAGGGAACCTATGCAGCGTCGAAACAGCACAGCCGAGTGAAGGCGCCTGAATTAGCGTCGGAGTCGCTCGTGAACGGGTGGCCGCGTCCTCTTCTTCGTTTGTCCCGTTTTCGAGCTTGAGGATGAACGTCCTAAGGAGCATCTTCGTGTAACTCGTGTAGTGATGACGACGACGGCATCGCCGGTCCATTGCACCTACTGATGAGCAGCATCTTTGAAGAGACCCGAAGATCAGTGGCGAGGCTTAGCAGACAGAAAGCCGTGAAGAGAGAAGAAGGATAACAGATGGCGATAAATTAAGTGAACAAAAACGCAACCACAGCCTGTTTGTTCTCTTCAGCTTCTTTTCTAGGCCCTCGTTGAGGAGAAGGATGGGCAAAGGAAAGAAGAAAGGAAAAACTAAGGTAACTGAGGCAAAAGAAAGCTACGTAGGTTGGTCATAACGCGAGCCTGGCCATGGCCGTGCGAGGTGTGGCTTCGCGGTGGCGACAGCAGGATTGACGCAACGTGAAGTTGAGGCAGGCGGCGCAGGAAGGAGGCCCGTGTCTCAACATTGGCGTCGAACTCTGAGCCGAGCCAGCTTGCCAGAAGCTCTCAGCACGGCTTGCTCGGGTTCATCCTGGAAGGAAGAAAAAGAAAAAAAAGGGAGGACGTTGAAGGGCGCGTTAACTTGCATCACGGTAACCGCTTGTCTTTGACATGTCATCCCCAGACTGGTGCATGAAACCATTGACTCAATAGACGATCTTCAAAAATATGTAAGTAGGCTTTTCTGCGTGGTCTATTTTCCAAAAAAAAAAAAAACCCGGCAGATCCCACGCATTGTGGGAATCGATGTAATGCGAAGCAGCCAGCAAAGAGCTGCATACATCGTCTTGTATGTCATTGAGGAAAATGCGTGTCATGGTTTTCGTGTTAACTCCTATCATTTATCTTCGTCACAAAGTAACGTCGCGCAATACCAACTTCGGCGTCGATCAAGCTAGAGAAACGGCCGCCAGCGCCCCATGAGCGTGGCACGCAAGTCATGCTGTACATGACATACGTGTCATGACTTTCATGTTAACTCGTGTTATTTATGTTCCTCACACGGTCATGTCGCAAGATACCAATTTTGGTGTATATCAAGCTAGCGAAACGGCCGCCAGCACCGCATGAGCGTGGCACGTAAGTCATGCTGTACATGACATGCGTGTCATGATTTCATGTTAACTCGATCGTGTTTGTATGTTCGTCACACAGTCACATCGCGCAAGAACCAATTCCCGGGTAGATCAAGCTAGCGAAACGGCCGCCAGCGCGCCATGATCGTGGCACGTAAGTCATGCTGTACATGACATGCGTGTCATTATTTTCATGTTAACTCGTGTTATTATGTTCGTCACATAGTCACGTCGCCCAATACCAATTTTGGGGTAGATCAAGCTAGCGAAACGGCTGCCAGCGCCCCATGAGCGTGGCACGTAAGTCATGCTGTACATGACATGCGTGTCATGATTTCATGTTAACTCGTGTTATTTATGTTCGCTACACAGTCACGTCACAAGATACCAATTTTGGTGTATATAATCTAGCGAAAACCGCCGCCAGCGCCCCATGAACATGGCCACGTAAGTCATGCTGTGCATGACATGCGTGTCATGATTTTCATGTTAACTCGTGTTATGTTCGTTACCACAGTCACGTCGCGCAATACCAATTTCGGGGTAGATCAAGTTAGCGAAGCCGGCCGCCAGCGCCCCATAAGCGTGGCACGTAAGTCATGCTGTGCATGACAAGCGAGTCATGATTGTCATGTTATCTCGTGTTATTTATGTTCGTTACACGGTCATGTCGCAAGATACCAATTTTGGTGTATATAAAGCTAGCGAAAACGGCCGCCCAGCGCACCGTGAGCGTGGCACGTAAGTCATGCTGTGCATGACATGCGTGTCATGATTTTCATGTTAACTCGTGTTATTTATGTTCGTCACACAGTCACGTCGCAAGATACCAATTTTGGGGTAGATCAAGCTAGCGAAACGGCTGCCAGCGCCCCATGAGCGTGGCACGTAAGTCATGCTGTACATGACATGCGTGTCATGATTTTCATGTTAACTCGTGTTATTTATGTTCGCTACACAGTCACGTCACAAGATACCAATTTTGGTGTATATAAATCTAGCGAAACCGCCGCCAGCGCCCCATGAACATGGCACGTAAGTCATGCTGTGCATGACATGCGTGTCATGATTTTCATGTTAACTCGTGTTATGTTCGTTACACAGTCACGTCGCGCAATACCAATTTCGGGGTAGATCAAGCTAGCGAAGCCGCCGCCAGCACCCCATAAGCGTGGCACGTAAGTCATGCTGTGCATGACATGCGAGTCATGATTGTCATGTTATCTCGTGTTATTTATGTTCGTTACACGGTCATGTCGCAAGATACCAATTTTGGTGTATATAAAGCTAGCGAAACGGCCGCCAGCGCACCGTGAGCGTGGCACGTAAGTCATGCTGTGCATGACATGCGTGTCATGATTTTCATGTTAACTCGTGTTATTTATGTTCGTCACACAGTCACGTCGCAAGATACCAATTTTGGTGTATATCAAACTAGCGAAACGGCCGCCAACGCACCATGAGCGTAGCATGTAAATCATGCTGCACATGACATGCGTGTCATGATTTTCATGTTATGACTTGTCATTTATGTTCGTCATACAGTCATGTTACGCCATACCAATTTTGGTGCACATTCGATGAACCAAGCGACCAGGAGAGCACAAAGTCGTAGGCGGATAGATAGATAGATAGATAGATAGATAGATAGATAGATAGATAGATAGATAGATAGATAGATAGATAGATAGATAGATAGATAGATAGATAGATAGATAGATACGCTCAAAGTCGCAGAAGTTCGCTAAGAAATGCTTCGCATTTAAAACTTGCGTTCACAGACTGCTTTTCTCGGTCCTCTCCAATTCCAACGAAGTCAACGGATCACAACGACCATAACGCACCGCAAAGACCCTATTACAAGGGGTGTTCAAATGAAAAGGCACCAGGGGCGTAGCCAGAAATTTTTTTCGGGGGGGGGGGGGGGTTCAACCATACTTTATGTATGTTCGTGCGTGCGTTTGTATGTGCGCATGTATATACACGCAAGCAAAACTGAAAAATTTGGGGCGGTTTGAACCCATCCCCCCCCTGGCTACGCCCCTGAAAGGCACGAAATGACACTGCGGGTATAAATGAAGAATTCGTTCAAAGTATACACTATGTGCCTGATCACAACGATCCCATTGATGAACGAGCCGAAAGATTCCTTGTTCCCAGAATTCCTGTGGCCGTGACGAGACCCACAGTACTTCACAGCGTCGTTCAGTTCGTCGTCCTATAGTTGAAGCGCTTCCCTTTCGGGTGTTTTTTCAGGGGACCGAACACATGGAAATCCCAGGCGATGAATGGTGGCCGGTTTAAAGGGACACTAAAGGCAAATATTAAGTCGACGTTGATTGTTGAAATAGCGGTGTAGAAACCTCGTAGTGCTACTTTTATGCCAAGGAAGTGCTTATTTTGAAATAAAATCACGTTTTAGTGGTCCACATCGCGTTAGCGCACTTCAAATTCCCCGCCTGAAATCAGACTTTCATACGTCACTGCTGCCGTGCCCAACGTTGCCCACCTTTACTGCGCGGCCGCCGACACTAGTAGCAGCGCAGCGAAAGTAGCGGGACCCACAGCAGCAACAACGGCTATCGAAGCCATCGAAGCTTGCCGCAATCGCCGCAATGGATGTGGACGGAAAACTTGACAACGAGACATTGGCTCGCGACGCTGGGCTCCAATTCAGCGACTTGAGCCCCGATGAACGCGGTATGCTGCTGAGGACTCGTAGTGTCGGCATCGTTGCATGCGGCATTTTGTCGAACTTTCTGTCAGAGCGACTTTCACGAGCGCGCAAAACACACGCGGCAGTACGCGATCCCGAAACTACCAGTGAGATGCGACCGCGTGAGCGAAGCACACTGTAAACGAAAATGTACCCAGCTAGGAGGTCTTGGGGGACGATGCTCCCGCCTAACTCCGGTGACCTCTCCCCAACTCGAACACATCGGAATGTACCGGAGTATATACGTTCATTCACCGCCGTTGTCCTCCCGCGGGCGATGGAGGGAGGAAAAGGGCGCCCTTTCCCTGATTATACTCCGGAGCTCATGCCGCAAATACTCCGGAGCATCGCTCAGCGGCTTTCCATTGGCTGCTGGAGAAGTGACGTAGGCAGCCTCGCCGGCAGACCGGTTTCCACCAACACCTCCTAGACAGGTTTTCAGGCCTGCGAGCAAGAATTTGACGACACAAGCCGCCGGCCGCCCAACCCGTCCGACGAGTTCGTTTACCTTGCATTCCAATCCCCTGTCTCCCCACTCCCAGTGACCCTGCCTGAAGCGCGTGTGTCCGCGTCGTAGTGCAGCAAGGATTGTCCGAAGCCTTCGGCCGCGTTCGGAAAAAGGAAATCGTTCCGTGCACCTTGCGGACATTACAAGCGACTACAAGCGTCAACGAAGGTTGTGATCTCATCGACAGCAGCAAGTTGCGGGACACAAATCGCGTAGTGGTGCCGTGCAGCAAACGACACTTGTGATCTCGCGAGTGGCGAACAAGCGGACGGTCGCGGGTGCGGCGCAAACCTGGTGAGTGAGCTCTTGTTAAATTATCTCCGACATTTTTGTCGAAAAGTGCTAAAATTGGGTACTGTTATGTTGATAACCAAAGAGGTTACCAAGACTAGGCTGGCATTACAGGATGGCAGTAAAAAATCCAGCGGAAATTTCGAAAACGCGTTGTTTGGACCAGATGTTTTTTTTTAACAAATATGGATATCTGCGGTAACTTTAGAAACAGCACTGTAATATTTGGAGCGCGGAGTGACCAGCGATATGCATTGATGGAAAACATCATAGTTGTGGGTTAATTCAATAAAGAGTTGTTAAGTGTTTTAAGTAAACCTAATTGGTAAAGAGATATTGTTGGTGTGGTTGGTATAAACAAAGGGTAATTTTTGTCCGCTTTCGATATTAATATACGCCAGGTTTGAGGTCTCTTATTACGTGTTAATAAACTTGATCTTTCATGTAAACTGAGCTAATAGGAATGAAAAACTGAAATCAGTATTCATTTTTTATATAAGGTGTTTGGTACAGATATTTAGAACGCATATACGTGCTCATTTTGGTGACAAATTATTTGATATGATAAGTGGTATCTGATATATCAATATAGAAATGTAATTGACACTTTGGAGAATGTGGTCCGTTCATAACAAGAAAGGGAGAGAGGGGGCTGGACGAGACCAGTTTGTAGGTGACAGGGAATGCGAAAGGAAGGCAGGGGTCGCTTGGCACAAAAACGGGTTGTGGGGCGCTTGACGTTTCGTTGGAAGAGGGTTTATTGTCTGTCGACCCCCCTTCTATGTTTGGGGTTACTGTATATAGTAGTAGTGGTTTGAGGATTTAAAAAAACGCTTATTTCTGCTACGCATTAGAGAGCACGGCTCAACGTCATTGGGGCGAGAGGAAATGACATATGAAAGAAAATGAAGGAGAAAGAGAGGGCACCTTCTCGAGAAATTAGCAGTCTGTTCCGTGTTGTCGAGGAGGAAGGTACAATAGACCTTTTTCAAGTACACGAGCGCCTCAAGCGCTCATGGGCAATGTGTGTACGCCGCAGCAGCCGCCGCGACGAGCGCGCGTGCCTCGCGCTGTAGCTTTCCGCTTGCGCCGTGCCAGGACTTCTTAAGGGGTATTCAGACGGGGGAGAAATGCTCGGGGGGTAAAGGCGGAGCCTAGTGACGTCAGCTCGCGAGGAGAAGTCTCCACAAATGCCCCCCACTCACACGGACGAGGCAAACGGAGGGGGAGACCAGTGTTACTAGACTACTCTGGTGGCTTGCCCCACCCGTTTGACTAGCTGCAGACGACCATCCAGCTGCAGACTGGACACCCACTGCCGCTCTCTGCAGGAGCAAGTGCAACAATGTGGCCAAACAAGAGCCCGAAATTCCGCCACATCCCCCACCGCATGGGGATCGTTTGTCCTTTCGGGGAAAACGTCCCCGTCTCCTCCGAGGAGGCGCGGGGGGGTCACGCCCACTCGCTAATCCGTGACGTCGCGGTCACGTGATACGCAACCCCCCCGTCTCCCCCGAGCATTCCTCCCCCGTCTGAATACCCCTTTAGACACAGTGAATTGGGCAAGGTGCAACATGTGACTGCGCAATTCAATCCCGAACTTCAGTGCTTAGCTGCGACGGCCTCTCGACGATATGCCTCTCTCCCACTGTTGAACCAGTTGAGCTAGAGTTACTGTATATGCTACCTTTACAGTAACTCTAAGTTGAGCGGCTCAGAAGCGTCACCTTTTATTTATTTATTTTTTGGCCCCATTGCGCCTTACGACATAAATAAAAAAAGTACAGCTCGGTTGCCTACGAAATGCAGGAGCGGTCTATGATGCGCGGATGCATTTGGAATCAACGTCCATCGACACTGTCGACGACTACAGTGCGAGGTTCTGATATCTAAGAGTACACTAGAAAGTGTAGTCGGCATTTGGGGAAATGGGATACATCCATTGCGTCGCTCGCACCATATATGTAACGAACTATAAGTGCCTACTAACCTTCGTTGGTGCTACAACTATACAGGTTGGAATAATACTTAGAGCGAAAAAAGAAAGGAGCAGTACAAGGAAGGAAATGCACAAACCAGCGCTCACAGACATCAGAAAGATTATTGCACGCGTGAAAAAAAAAGCATAAAAAATGGGAGTGTGTCGCGCGTGTCGTAAAGAGGTACGAAAAGTCCAACAACCAAGGCGCGTGCTTACAGTCGATTAATAAAGTAGAATTCCTTGTCTTGCAACGACTGAGAAGGTTGACTGACACAAAGTGTGGCGTTATTTGTGACATGATATGCCACCGAAATTTCTCGCGTTGTCTGATTAGGTTGATGGTACAAAATTACTGTGCTTTCGAAGATGGGATTACATTTTCATGACTGATATAGAGAGGCGAGATGAGACGGCTCCATTCAATGAATTTCGATGTACGCTGAGGCGCGTATACGTATTAATACATCGACCAGTCTGGCCGATGTACATGTGGACACAAGAAAGAGAAATTTATGGTTAACTCCTACACAATTTACAAACAATCGGCATGCCTCTGACCGCATTTTTCTTGCCAACCGCAGACCCCTGCGACCTTAATGCGACTGAGCTTATTTGGGGCGGCAAACACAACCTTCACCCCCACATCCCTTCCCTACGTTCTTCAGGCCATGCGACTGAAGAACTTCTTATACATACGTGGAATAACTGCAGTATTTCTAGTTTACGGATGGAGAACGTCCGTGTTAATCTTTCTTTGCCATGCAAACAGATTTTCGCGAACCGATACAACGATACGCAGGATATCCCGCCTCTTTGATCACTTTGCAGCTGGAACTACTGCTAATCTTAGGTGCGCAAGGTTTTTTTCCAATGCCTTGCGTAATCATGACATCACAATTCCTCGTTTAACGACATTCGAATGCGCCGACGCGAAATTGAACACCGATTTCACTGAACGTGGGCTATGAACATGCTCCGCAGTGAAACTTAAAAGCATGTATCAAGAAACTGCAAATCATCAGAGCAAGGCACCTCGCAAGTGAATTCTGGTCCAATCCCTTTTTCTTTAAACACGTTTAGGATGTGCTCACTTCTTTGTACAGCGCATGACTTGTCAATTAAAATAATATAATCATCTGTATACCTGAACACTGTAACACCTCTCTACAGTTTGGTTAAACCCTATCACGAGCCACGATGGCATTAAATGCCGTAGTGGCTTGTGAACAAGTAATCATTGATTAAATACGAATTCGGTGCTTCGCGCGCGCTCGGGGGGTTCTGCGATTGCTTGAAAAAGGTCTATTACGCTGCGGCTTTAATTTTTCTTTTTTCCGCCCTGCTGCCAACGCCGTGTATGTAGTTTTTTTTTTTTTTTTTGGGGGGGGGGGGGGGTTGGAGGCCGAATAAAATCTGTTTATCTCCCCGACCAGATAGTTAAAACTGTCAAGATGTTCACCTTCAAATAGAGTGTCTCTGTAAATAAAACATTTCTCTCTATCTCTCTCTGACAAACAGTGCTCGAAGACGGGACACAGTTTGGACCTAAAATGCAACGACGCTGGCCCGTGAACAAAAGAGGGAAAAAGAAAATTCCTCGAATCCTCGTGCACACATCGTGACACCTCGGCGTGCAACACCATCCGTGGCCTCCTGCCCGACGTTTGCAAGAAACTGCAAGTGGAGTAGACTGGTCGTCATTCCCTCATTTCTGTCAGTATGTACTTAAGATGGAATCGGCATAGGTGGAGTAAAGTTTGTATTTTTTATTGACAATTTGTTTTGTTAAGTGGAGTAATTTTTTTAATTTGTGCTCGAGGCTGTAGGTTTGAAAACTGTACATGCCCACGCAATTACTATTTTGGAAAATGTCCGTTACGAAAAGTTTCATGACAGAGCGGGCGCAGCAAATTAAGAAAGAAAGGTACAACGCCAACTTGCCCCGAAGCCTGTCTTGCAAAGCAGAATACAGGTACGTTTTTTTTTTTTTATTGAGCGGCCGGAAGCATACAAACTGGAAGCGCCTTATATGCGGCAAGTAGGACGATAAGCACAGATTGAAATGCAACTGTAATAACCAGTAATATTATTTTATAAAATTAGCAAGTTAATTGGGAGAGGTGTTCGTGATACTATCGTCGAAAGTACCGAAATTCGCTCATTTTAGTTAAAAAAATGGCTTTGAAAGATTGAGCAGAAGTAGAGGTATCGATTTAGAAATGTATGGAAAGGTTTCGCGCGTTTTGCACTTTATTCGCGGCGCAGAGGTGTGTTTTTATCACAGAGCGGCTCACTGACGCCAGAGTACATGGGATGTGCTTCTTGATATTGATTTCTTTGTGATATTGTGTTCTTTGTGTGGTCCGTTTCTGCTCTGTCAAACTTTGTCGTTAATTTTAGTATTGACTATGCTGTAAGAACCTGGGTGTTCTCATGGACTGGCACCCTGCATGGGATTTAATGAGTATCTGTGGCTTTAGTGTCCTCAGTTTTCGTGTTTGTGGCATGATTTACAGTTCTCATGTACTACTTTCTTGCTAAATTATGCAGGAAGAAATCAGCTGAACCCTTGCGTCGTCAATGGATCTGATGGATGGTCCGTGTGGATGGTTCCCGGCGACTACGCTTCCTACGTTTGTTGTGCATTATTTTGCAGCATTCTGGGCTTCATTTCGACACGCTGCGCTTAAAACTTGAGTGCTGTTGATTTCACATGATCTGACTTCCGCTTTGTTTCTTTGGTGGCTTTTTGCATCTTTGTTTCTTCTTGTATTGCTTTCCCAAATGCTGGATCATGAACCGAAAACTGCATTATTTCATTTACTGTGAATAAATGAAATGATAAGAACTGAAGTGTTCTCTTGAATTTCATCTGCTAGAGCTCTGTGGAAAAAAGTACACAGTGACTCTGCAGTGTTTTGATGAGAATTGCTTCATGTAACCGACGCGTTACACGATCAGCATAGAGTAATGAAACTGTAACAGCGGAGCAAAGAGAAAGATACTTCCGACGCATCTCACTGAAATTCCGTCAGGACTGAGTAAGGAAATTTGTAAAATACTCCGGAGGTGCCGCGAAAAAACTCCGGATATCGGGAGTGAAAGAACAGCAAACAATACTCCGGAGGTGCCGCGCAAAAACTCCCGCCAGCCGGAGTGAAAGAACAGCAAAAAATACTCCGGAGGTGCCACGCAAGAACTCCGGCCAGCCGGAGTGAAAGAACAGCAAAAAATACTCCGGAGGCGCCACGCAATAACTCCGGCCAGCCGGAGTGAAAGCTTTACTCCGGAAGTCCGGAGTATAAAAAACTCCCAATAGGGGGGTCGATAGAGGACCTTTGAACCACGCGCGCCGTTCCCCATGGCAACGCCACAGAGGTTCTTTTTTCCATGAATCAAGCGGAAACGAACAAACAGCATTTTATTACGTCTTTTGATGCACGGAACGTTCTTTTTTTATTGCTGCTAGTTTGATTACTAGTGATTTATTGTAGGCAGACTCTCATACGTCATCGGGATCACTTCGAAAATGTCCCACTCGTGGCGCTCATCATGTGATACATTTAGCTTAATTTCTCGGTAAGTAGGGCACTGCTGTTGATAATATTGCCATTTTAGAAGTTGTCATGCATTGAGCTTTCACTCTGACATAAATTGTTATTTGCCTTTAGTGTCCCTTTAACACCTTCCGCTGTCAAAAATCGTTTAACGCCCCGCTACTCCTCAATAGTCGAATTTTGCAATGTGAACGCCATCCTGTACTCACACGCACTGCCGCGTCATTATAAGAGCCTCTGCTCTCTAGTGCGCATGCGCGCGCCCCCGCATGCTCCGATCCACGGCAGAAACTCCAATGGCATCCCTCAGGGGCGTAGCCAAGGGGGGGGGGGGGGGTTCAACCCCCCCGAAATTTTTCAGTTTTGCTTGCGTATATATACACGCACACATACAAACGCAACGCACGAACACACATAAAGTATGGTTGACCCCCCCCCCCCCCCCGAAAAGAATTCTGGCTACGCCCCTGGCATCCCTAGATGTCTCGCTACATTCTTCTACAGCGGAACAGGCATCTATGTAAGTGGTCATGTTGTTACGACGGTTCGTACCTTTTCATTTGAACACCCCTTGTACTAGGGAGCGCACACCTTTTCGTTTCTCCCCCTCAAATTACGAGGCTTTGAGATGAACATCGAGTCCAGTGTTTATTATGTGCATATTGACGCCATCTTTGCTCTGGATTCACCATATGCTGTGTCCAGTGTACGTGAACTACTAGAGCTACCACAACTTGTCTAATCGTGGTCATGGACGT